>NC_142079.1:10385000-10620000 GCF_059756535.1 Pantherophis guttatus | reverse complement strand
CAACTCACATAACCCACACAACCACCCAAGCCGACCAAGCTTTTGCAGAACAGGATAGAGCTGGAAGGGACCTTGGAGGTCTTCTAGTCCAGCCCCCTGCTCAAGCAGGAGACCCTATTCCAGTGATGGCTTTTCCAGATCGAGTGCCCAAAGCGCAAGCGCGGGAAATGCAAGTGCCCGCCCAAACTCCCAAAATGCAATGCGCACCACTGCACATGTGCATGCACCCCCACGTGTCCTGCCCCCACGTATGCACATGTGCCCCCCACCCATCCTCCTGCGCATGTGCAAAAGGGCCCCCATGCATCCTGCCCCTATGCATGCACACGTGGCCCCCCTGCGAGTCCAGCCCCACAAACATGTGCACACAGCCCCCCCCAAGCATCCCGTCCTTCCGTGCATGCACATGACACCCCCCATATGCATCCTGACTCACTGTGCATGTGTATGCCTCCCCCACAAGCATCCCGCACTTCCATGCATGCACACATGGCCCTCCACATGCATCTTGACCCCGTGCATGCACACATGCATCCTGCCCAGGGTGGGTTCCGGGGTGAAATGCTCCCAGTTTGGACCGGATCGCCCAATCCGGTAGCGATGGAGGCGAGTGGTTCGGAGAACCGGTAGCAAAAATCCCTCCCCCCCCCTCCATGCCCAGCTGAGCCGCACAATCATCAGAGGCTTTTTTTCTTTTAAATGCCTCTGACGATCCCAGCTGAGTTGACTGATCGGCAGAGGCTTTTTAAAAAACCCTCTGACGATCAGGCAACTCAGCTGGGATCATCAGAGCCTTTTGAAAGCATTATTTTACAACCTCTTCGCCGAAGAGGTTTTGTAGAAAAAACGGTTTTAGAAGTTAAAAAAAAAAAATGGCCACGCCCATCCAGTCACATGACCCCACCACCACCAAGCCACGCCCACAGAACCGGTAGTAACAAATTTTAGATTTCACCACTGGGGGGGTTCTACTTACCTTTACCACCAGTTTGCAACAGGATTGCACCTTGCTTCTGCACATGTGCAGATCACTGATGACGACATCCAGGGCTGTGGGCGGGGCCTCCCACTGGTTTTACTACCGGTTCTTGCGAACCGGTCCAAACCAGGGGCAACCCACCACTGATCCTGCCCTCCCGCACATACACAAATGGTCCCCCACATGCGTCCTGAACATGCGCACATGCCCCCCCACACACACCCCTGCAGATGTGCGGCAGAGACCCAAAGACCAGCTGGACCACGGTAGGTGCGCACATGCTTGCATGGCAGAGCTGAACCGGGGTGACAGCTTGCGTGCCCACAGAGAGGGCGCTGCGTGCCATAGGTTCACCATCACGGCCCTATACCATCTCAGACAAGCGACTGTCCTGCCTCTTCTTAAAAACCTCCAGTGATGAAGCACCCGCGATTTCTGGTGGCAAGCCGTTCCACGGGTTAATTGTCCACACTGTCAGGAAATTTCTCCTTAATTCCAGGTTGCTTCTCTGCTTGCGAGGGTTCTTCTTAAATGTGAGCCAAACCAACTCCTTCAGTTTTACTTAGTCCACTGGGCCATGGATGGTTTAATCATAGTGGACTGTTGTAAATTAGGGATTAGAGGTAGTCCTTGACTTACAGCTGTTCATTTAGTGACCGAAGTTACAACGGCACTGAAAAGAGTGACTTATGGCCGTTTTCCACACTTATGACCATGGCAGCATCCTTGTGTCACGTGATTTACATTCAGACACTTATGATGGTCACAGTGTCCACGGAGTCACGCAATTCCCTTTTGCGACCTTCTGACAAGCAAAGAGAATGGGGAAGCCAGATTCGCTTCACAACCGTGTGACTCACTTAACAACGGCAGAGATTCGCTTAACAACTGCATCAAGAAAGGTCACAAAACGGGGCAAAATTCACTTAACAAATGTCTCGCTTAGCAACAGGAATTTCGGGCTCGATTGGGGTCGTAAGTCGAGGACTGCCTGTACCTATAGGAAGAACAATGATCGTCTATCACCGGAGTCTAAGCCAGGGGTCTCAATCTTCATTCATTGCAGATGTGGTGAATTTTGCCCCCATCCGCTCTTTCCTATCCAAGCCCTACTTATAATCCACAACCAATTTAGCCGAAGGAGCCAACATCTCTTTCTCAGGGCAGATGGCACACAACTGCTTGGCAATATTCCACCAATATTTATTTACTCACTCCGGCAATTCTCATCCAAGTGTGGTAGGCCACAGATAAAAATCTAACCTTCATCAAGCAGGGATAGAATGACCTGGGTTAACAAAGTCAGGCTTCGCATTTTAAAAATGGTTGGAGACCTATCAAAGCTCCCCTGAATTTTATTCAAAAGAGAGAGAAGGAGGGAGGGAGAGGGAGGGGGAGGGGGAGGAGGGAGAAAAAGAGAGAGAGGGAAGGAGGGAGGGAAGGAAGGAGAGAGAGGGAGAGAGGGAGAAAGAGAGAGACAGACCGAGAGAGGGAAGGAGGGAGAGGGAGAGAGGGAGAGAGGGAGAGAGAGAGACAGAGAGAGGGAAGGAGGGAGAGGGAGAGAGGGAGAGAGGGAGAGAGAGAGACAGAGAGAGGGGGAAGCAGAGAGAGAGAGGAAGAGAGAAAGAGACAGAGGGAGAGGGAGAGGGAAAGGGAGAGGGAGGGAGGGAATGGGAGGGAGGGAGAGAGAGGGAGAGAGAAGGAGGGAGGGAGAAAGAGCAAGAGAGAGAGGGAGAGGGAGAGGGAGAAAGAGAGAGGGGGAAGGGAGAGAGAGAGGAAAGGAGAGAGAGAGAGAGAGAGTCTTACAAGTATTTTTCATTCAGCAAATCCAGCTGAGCTGAACTAATAAATTAATGTATTATCTGCATGGGTGTCCATTACAGTTTCACAAGACATGTTATTAGAAGTGAGAAACTGGCAGTGCAGGTCTTCTGGCTCAAGGCCCAAATGAGGGCTTGGGGGAACTTGGCTAAGATTGGTTGACTTGGATGTTAAGTTCTTCACAAGAATCTGGCCAATTGACGCTCAAGGGAAATGAGCGGGAGATAAGAATACAAAGGAATTCAAAATAGTTTAGACTTAGATCTCTTGTGGGCATGAAAGGACTCGTGACTTATGATGCATTTGACCCCACCTTTGGGCCCAGTCTAGTCATGTCCTACACTATGCTGCCTCTTATCTGATCTTTTGGATTTCTTAGAGCCGCGGTGGCACAGTGGTTAGAGTGCAGTACTGCAGGCTACTTCTGCTGACTGCCAGTTGCCTGCAATTTGGCAGTTCGAATCTGACAAGGCTCAAGGTTGACTCAGCCTTCCATCCTTCCGTGGTTGGTAAAATGGGGACCCAGATTGTTGGGGGCAAGAGGCTGACTCTGTAAACCACTTAGAGAGGGCTGGAAAGCACTGTGAAGTGGTATATAAGTCCTAAGTGCTATTGCTAAGTGGGAAGGAAGGAAGGAAGGAAGGAAGGAAGGAAGGAAGGAAGGAAGGAAGGAAGGAAGGAAGGAAGGAAGGAAGGGCGAGCCATGGTGGCACAGTGATTAGATTGCAGTAACTCTGCCCACACACCAGCAGTTCGATCCTGATTGGCTCAAGATTGACTCAGCCTTCCATTCTTCTGAGGTGGGTAAAATGAGGACCCAGATTGTTCAGGGGCAATAGGCTGACTCTGTAAACTGCTTAGAGAGGGCTGTAAAAGCACTATTAAGCGGTATATAAGTCTAAGAGCTATTGCTATTTCATTTCTTTTTTCAGAGCTGTGTTGCAAGCTTGGTTGTCCAGCTTTTCTCTTCCTTTCCTCCTCTTTCTCTCTCCCCCCACCCCACCCCCTTCTTGGTGGGAAAGGAGCCCAGTTCTCCGTCTTGAAAGGCTGCCTGGAAAATTTGTGGCATGACCCTGGCAGAGTCCAAAGCATGCTTGGCAACCTCCTCAGGGGCAAACTTTGAGAATGGTCAAGTGCGCCTTCTTTTTTTTTTTTCTTTCTTTCTTTCTTCCATCCATTCATTTCTGAAGCACAGGACTTCTCTTCCCGGCTGGCTTGTATTCTTTGCTCCCAAGAACGGCATCATTCTTGGTACTGTGCAAAGGCCTGAGGATCACCCATTGAGCATCAGACAATGAGGAACGAGCTGAGACGACAATAAGGAGGACAAAAGGTGGCCATTTTCATTCTGCCTTCATTGGGCTCCGCAAAGCCCAGTTTGCCAATGCTCCTTCAAATGCTGCCTAGGAGATAAAACACCTCAATTGGCATCTTTCTGACGAAGAAGGAAGCCAGGGTTGTTAAAAGAGAGAGGGGGGGAGGGAGGGAGGGAGGGAGGGAGGGAGAGACGAGAGCAAAAGAGAGAGAATGAGAGGATCTAGCAAGGATGCCAATAATGATCAATGTAACTTGGTTTGGGACCAAGCAAAGATGCCTATAATGCAGGGGTGAAATCCAGCAGGTTCTGACAGGTTCTGGAGAACCGGTAGCAGAAATTTTGAGTAGTTCAGAGAACCGGCAAATGCCACCTCTGGCTGGCCCCAGAGTGGGGTGGGAATGGAGATATTGCAGTATCCTTCAGTGGTGGGTTTCAAATTTTTTTACTACCAGTTCTGTGGGTGTGGCTTGGTGGGCGTGGCTTGGTGGGCATGGCTTGGTGGGCGTGGCAGGGGAAGGATCAGTGGTGGGATTCAAGTAATTTAACAACCGGTTCTCTGCCCTAATGATTTCTTCCAAAAACCAGTTTGCCAAACTACTCAGAAAGTTAACAACCGGTTCTCCCGAAGTGGTGCGAATTGGCTGAATCCCATCACTGGGAAGGATACTGTAAAATCTCCACTCCCTCCCCACTCCACGGGAAGGTTACTGCAAAATCCCCATTTCCTCCTGATCAGCTGGGACTTGGGAGGCAGAGAATAGATGGGGGCGGGGCCAGTGATTTCCTTTCCCCCTTCTGCTCTAGCCAGAACTCCAACATAGCAGCAACTTTGGTAGAAGATGTAGAACAGGGGTGGGTTCTACTTACTTTTATTACCAGTTCGCAAAGGGAGCATGTGTGCTTCTGCGCATGTGCAGATCGTCAATTATGACATCCGGGCGGGTGGGTGGAGCCTTCCACTGCTTTTACTACCGGTTTGCAAGAACTGGACAGAACCGGGAGCAACCCACCTTCAAACAAGGCTTTGAAGGCAGAAACACAAGTTATGCACTGCTGGAAGAGGAGACGAGGAACAAGAGGCACTCGATGAAACCAATATCTGCATCTTCCACTGGTTCTCATCTGATATTCAAAGCAGTTCCACCTCCAGATCCACCGAGATATTTGTTGCTGTTGTTAGTTGTAAAGTCGTGTCTGACCCATCACAACCCCATGGACAAAGTTCCTCCAGGCCTTCCTGTCCTCTACCATCCCCTGGAGTCCATTTAAGCTCACGCCGACTGCTTCAGTGACTCCATCTAGCCACCTCCTTCTCTGCCGTCCCCTTCTTCTTTTGCCCTCCATCGTTCCCAGCATTAGGCTCTTCTCCAGGGAGTCCTTCCTTCTCATTAGGTGGCCAAAGTATTTGAGTTTCCTCTTCAGGATCTGGCCTTCTAAAGAGCAGTCAGGGTTGATCTCCTCTAGGACTGACCGGTTGGATCGCCTTGCAATCGAAGGGACTCACAGGAGTCTTCTCCAGCACCAGAGTTCAAAGGCCTCCATTCTTTGGCGCTCAGCCTTCCTTACGGATAGCCCAACATGTAAGGGGCATGCATAAGTGCACCAGCGTGCCTACCGCCCCTGTCCTAATATTCCTTTTTTACTTACTCTTTTCATGTATTCAAATTATGTTTATACTTTTACCTGTTATCTTATATATGCTTGACAAATAAACTTATGATTATGATTATGATTTCCATTGCAAAGGAGATGGTTCTTTAAGTGACTATTGCTTCGTTTCATGACCTTTCTTGCCACAGCTGTTGAAAGATAGTAGTGTTCCAATATTTGAGGGGCTGCCACAAAGAAGAGAGGATCAACTTATTTTCCAAAATACTTGAGGGCAGGGCAAGAAGCAACGGATGGAAACTAATCAAAGAGAGAAGCAACCTGGAATTGAGGAAGAATTTCCTAACAGTGAAGACAATTAACCAGTGGAACAGCTTGCCACCAGAAGTTGTGGGTGATCCATCACTGGAGGTTTTTATGAAGAGACTAGACAGCCACTTGTCTGAAATGGTACAGGGTTTCCTGCCAAGCAGGGGGTTGGACTAGAAGACCTCCAAAGTCCCTTCCAACTCTGTCATTCTGTTATTCTGTTATGGTCCAACTTTCACAGCCATACACTGCAACTGGGAAAAAGTCTCTGCTTTTGAGTAAGCTATCTAGATTTGCCACCGAGATATAATTTCTCCCTTTTCTGCCGTTTCCCCCTTCTCAGCAGAGAAGGCAGCTGACACACTGAGCTCGGGGAATTCGCTGCAGCCACCCCAGTCTGATTTCTAATTACCCTGCTGGATGCACAATTACATATTTCCTGGGGGATGCTCATTATACAAGGTCTACACGGCTGCACTGCAATCAGGCGTATTTGTTGCTTGGGGCATTGGGAGAAGAAACAGAGCAGGCACGGTAGACCTTCTCACGCCTTCTGGAAGGCAAAGTTTTATTCGGTCTCGCACGAAGGCGAGCTGCCTTTAAATCAGGTCAGTGGATTTCTCTGGTGGCTTCCAGAATGTTCACCTCGAGTAGGGCTGTTGAGACTTTGTGCATTCTAGAACGTAGATCTTTTAACATTTTAAAATGGAATGAGTTTTACATGTCCAGAGCAGCTGGTGGAACCAAGCCTTCTCCAACAATTTCTCAGCTGGGAATTGAAGTGGCTGTTGAGACTTTGTGGTCACCGACAGAAGTAGGTCCATTCTAGAACCTAGATCCGTGATGGCAAACCTATGGCACGCGTGCCAGAGGTGGCATGCAGAGCCCTCTCTGTGGGCATGCGTGCTGTCACCAGCTGCTCTTCTGGTTTCTGTTTCTTGTCTTGCCATCAGGTGCTTTGGAGAACAGGTGGACCTCTTCTTTAATTTAATTTAATTTAATTTCCAATTTATATACCGCCCTTCTCCCTGAGGACTCAGGGCGGTGTACAGCCAAGATAAAAAACATAGAATACAAATATTAAAACATTTAAAAATATATATAAATTTGGCCCGAAAGTTAAGAATCACAGACTAATTAAAAGAATTTAAAAATTTCTTCTTAAGCCAACCCGGCTTGCTGAAAAAGATGGGTTTTCAGGGAACGATGGAAGGCATTGAGGTCCTGTATTCTTCTTATCTCCGGGGGCAACTTCTTTGTGGCAGCCCCTCAAATATTGGAAGACTGCTATCTTAGCTTGCCTTTGCTGTGGTGGTCACCCCCTGGTTAATTTTACCTCCTCTACTTCCAAACAACAACAAAAGACCTTTGAAACATCTGAACTCCCAAGTGGAGTCTTCCCTCTGAGTAGAAATTGAGTACCTGTCTACGAAACGGGGCAGGGAGAGGGTTTGCTTCAGTAGTGAGTTTCACTTAGCTTCTCTACCAGTTTGGAACTGTGAGTGTGCACTCATGTGCAGAGTGTCGGTGATGACATCCGGGCAGGTGGGCGGAGCCTCCCGCCGCCGCTACCAGTTTGCGCGAACCAGGGTGAACCGGTAGAAACCCACTACTGGTTTGCTTGATAGATACCTTATTTTTCTCTCTTTTTCTCTGCCTTCTAGTGTGAGATAAGTCACAAAGCAGGCAGCATCTCCCCACCCCACCATCCCCCCCAAAAATCAAATGAGGTGTCATCCAAAAACCGTCGCGATCCCCTTGGTTTTGCCTTGATAATAGAGGCTGAACAGTAACGATCTCTAGATGTCAAAGAAATATGACTTTGGTCGGGTGATAGAAGAGGAGAGAAGCCAAGATAACATTGTCAAAGGATCGAAAGAAATAAAAGAGATTATACTTGAGCCCTGGGAAGAAATTGTAAGATAAGAGCGATAAACTCTTTGATTCTACATGGTGTAGTCTTTGTGGAAGTCCATTTCCTAACTTGACCTACTATTACCCCACCCAACTTTGAAGCAAGGCAGGATTAAGAGTTGATCCTGGGCAAACCGTGGTGATAGGAGGACCGGAGTTATCGAATGACACCCCCATTACAAAGCCCTTCTCGGTTTAGGGTTGAAGAGGTTTAGTGCCACACCCCTGCGGAGTCTTAACCTACGTGCTGGCTCTTCATCTACTTAGCAGGATGGCTGCAAACATGATAGAATGGGCAATTGGGAGTGGAAGAGGAGGCCGGGTCGGGGAGCCCGTTTGGTCTAGTGGTTAATGCACCAGGCTGGAAATTGGGAGATTGAGAGTTCAGGTCTTGCCTTAGCCAGGAAAGCCAGTTGGGTGTCTTTGGGCCAATCACAAGGAGATAGTGAGTTCGAGTCCTGCCTTAGGCCTGAAAGCTAGCTGGGTGATTTTGGACCAATCATCAGGAAAATGGGAATTCCAGTCCTGCCTTAGGCATGAAAGCCAGTTGGGTGACTTTGGGCCAATCACCAGGAGACAGGGAGTTCTAGTCCTGCCTTAGGCCTGAAAGCCAGCTGGGTGACTTTGGGCCAATCACTAGGAGATGGTGAGTTCTAGTCCTGCCTTAGGCATGAAAGTCAGCCAGATGGCTTTGGGCCAATCCTTCTTTCTCAGCCCAGTCCACCTCTCAGGGTTGTTATTGTGGGGAAAAGAGGAAGAAGAAGATGTGTGTTGGATATGTTGGCTGCCTTGAGCTATTTGCAAAAGTAATAAAGGTGGGATACAAATAAACAATTAAAACAAATAATTAGGGTGAGGTACGTCAGTTGTCTTTTTCCTGGAGTCTCCAGATACATTGGAAGCCTGCTAGCTATCATGTCATCCCAAGCCTTCACTTCATTAGGTTAAATCTAGTTCCTTCAGCTTGTTCGTCGTATGACTTAGCCTCCAGACCCCTTAGCATCTTTGCTGTTCTTCTCTGCATCATTTCTTTTCCTCATCTCTTCTTTCTCCTCCTCCTCCTGATTCTCCTCCTCCTCCTCTTCTCCTTCCTCCTCCTTCTTCTCTTCTTCCTCTTCCTCCTTGTTATCCTCCTTCTTCTCATCTCCGTCCTCCTCCTTCTCTTCCTCTTCCTCCTTTTCTTTTCTTCCTCCTCTTCCTCCTCCTCCTCCTTCTTCTCTTCCTCCTCCTCTGCCTCTTCTTTCTCCTCTTTCTCTTCTTGCTCCACTTCCTCCTCCTCCTCCTCTTCTCCCTCCTCCTCCTTCTTCTCTTTTTCCTCTTCCTCCTTGTGATCCTCCTTCTTCTCGTCTCCCTCCTCCTCCTCCTCCTCCTCTTCTTCTTTTCTTCCTCCTCCTTTTCATGATACTCCTTCTTCGTCTCCTCTTCCTCCTTCTTTTCCTCCTCCTCCTCCTGATCCTCCTCCTCTTCTCCCTCCTCCTTCTTCTTCTCTTCCTCCTCCTCTTCCACCTCTTCTTCCTCCTCTTTCTCTTCTTGCTCCGCTTCCTCCTCATCCTGATCCTCCTTCTTCTTTTCTCCCTCCTCCTCCTTCTTTTCTTTCTCCTCTTCGTGAGTCCACCTCCTCCTCCTCCTCCTCTTCTCCTGTCTTCTCTTCTTCCTCCTCCTTTTCCTCCTCCTGATCCTCCTCCTCCTCCTCTCCCTCCTCCTCCTTTTTTTCTTCTCTCTCCTCTTTCTCTTCTTGCTCCACTTCCTTCTTATCCTGATCTTCCTCCTTCTTCTCTTCTCCTTCTCCTTTTCCTTCTCCTCCTCTTCTCATTCCTCCTCCTTCTCTTCTTTCTCCTCCTTTTCCTCCTCCTGATCCTCCTTCTCCTTCTCTTCTCCCTATTTCTCCTTCTCTTCTTTCTCCTCCTTTTCCTCCTCCTGATCCTCCTTCTCCTTCTCTTCTCCCTATTTCTTCTTCTCTTCTTCCTCTTCTTTTGCCTCCTCTTCCTCTTCTTGCTCCACTTCCTCTTCATCCTGATCCTCCTCCTTCTTCTCTTCTTTCTCCTCCTCTTCATGATTCCCTCTTCTCCTTCTCCTCTTCCTCTTCCTCTTCCTCCTCCTCCTCCTCCTCCTCCTCCACTTCCTTTGTACCAGAGAAGCCACACACTTTAGGTCAGAGGTCAAACAAGCACCGGAGGCTAAACTAATTATTGTGATTTGCTCTTCTTTTGTAATTAATCGCGGGAAAGCTTAAGGCTGTGAGCTGCTTCCACAAAAGTAAAGCTGAAGGACCAATTAATTAAAACAGCAGGGTTTAATGAGGCCCCTTTCACTTCCTTCGTGTGTGTGTGTGTGTGTGTGTGTGTGTGTGTGTGTGTGTCTTTTTTTTTTTTGGGTAGCATTTGTCAAGAAAACAACCCTGCACTTCCCCACTGCCTTGATAAGATGGCACAAGAAACAGATCTCCACGTTGTTGCATTTTAACCGCTCGACACGGGGAACAAAAGCTCTGGAGCGCAAAGCAATTTGTAGGGATTAAAAGCCAACGAATGTGGACCGTGTTAAGCAGGCGGGTAAGACACACGTGCACGAATTCAGCTCAATTATCCATCGGAGACGGAAATCCCATTCAAATGAGACATGTTGGCAGTCCTGCTCGGTGGAGGTGGCATCCTGAAAAAGACAATCTGGGAATTCAGCAGTAAAAAAAAAAAAAAGCTGAACGAGAGATTTGCAAGCCGACAAACTTACATCGGTGGTGTTGGAGAAGAAGAAGAATGACGACATGGCCTTCCAAAATTGTAGGTGACCTCAGGTGCAGGTTGTGATGGCATAAAAGAAGGATTAGGGGGTGACTTGATAGCAGTCTTCCAATATTTTAGGGGCTACCGGAAAGAAGAGCGGGGAGGGTCAACCTATTCTCCAAAGCACCTGAAGAAGGAATGGAATGGAATGGAATGGAATGGAATGGAATAGAATAGAATAGAATAGAATAGAATAGAATAGAATAGAATAGAATAGAATAGAATAGAATAGAATGGAATGGAATGGAATGGAATGGAATGGAATGGAATGGAATGGAATGGAATGGAATAGAATAGAATAGAATAGAATAGAATAGAATAGAATAGAATAGAATAGAATAGAATAGAATAGAATAAGAGAAGTAGGGACTCAGGGTGGCTTACAATGCGTTAAGCAACAGCCTTCATACTTTTGTATATTTATACAAAGTCATCTTATTGCCCCCACAAACTGGGTCCTCAATTTACCTACCTTAGAAAGGATGGAAGGCTGAGTCAACCTTGAGCCTGGTGAGATTCGAACTTATAGTAATTGCAGACAGCTGGTGTTAATCAAAATGCTATCAGTCTGCTGAGCCACCAGGCCCTTTATACACACACACACACACACACACACACACACACACACACACACACACACAAACCCACACCCTTGATCCTTAAGGGAGTTCCATGGAAACAGACCTGAAGGCAGGACAAGAAGCAACGGATGGAAACTAAGCAAGGAGAGAAGCAGCCTGGAACTAAGGAGAAACTTCCTAACAGTGAGGACAATTAACCAGTGGAACAGAAGTTGCCTCCAGAAGTTGTGGGTGCTTCATCACTGGAGGTTTTTAAGAAGAGACTAGACAGTCATTTGTCTGAAATGGTATAGGTTCTCCTGCTTGAGCAGGGGGCTGGACTAGAAGACCTCCAAGGTCCCTTCCAACTCTGTTATCTTTTATAACACAGGGACATGTCACCACACACTAATATTCCTCCTGAAATGGTGTAGGACCTCCTGCTTTGGCAGGGGGTTGATTAGATCAGGGGTCAGCAACTTTAAACCCTCAAAGAGCCACAAAGGTCCTAACCGGAAGCCCTATCAATTGTGGAGCCGACCAGAAAACCCGTCCCTTGCCATAGAGTCTCCTCCTGGCACACCATGCTTCCCTCCCACTAACCGGAAGCTCCTCTCAAAATGCCGACCAGCGACAGGGAGCCGCAGCAGAGGGATGAAAGAGCCACATGCGGCTCCAGAGCCGCCGGTTGCTGACCCTTGGACCTACGAAATGAAGCGAAGTCTTAAATCCATTGGAAGTTTCAATTAACCATCGCTTCATTCTAGAACCGAGATGCTTATTGCAAATGCGGTCACTAAACGAGGACTGCCTAAGACAGTTGTTTCTGTTTCAGAGCCTCTGCACTGTACTCAAAGCCAGCTGTTTTTGTTCTGATCCTGCCGGAAAGTTTTTGAGATACGCTGTCAAAATTTGTCGACCGTGGTGGGTGAAAAAAGAAAATCCTTCAGTGCGAATGCAAAGCAGCTGCTTCCGTCTCTCGCGACGACGTGCTTCAAATCTGAAATGGTTCGTATTCAAAAAAAGGGTTTTGCTGCTCGCCCCGAGTTAGGAGTCATTTCAATTAGACCCTGTTGTGCAGGAAATGCAGCAACCACTGAAAACTGTAGAGCAGAAAATGTCACAGTGCGATTTTAAATGACAGTCAAGGGCGGGGGTGGGGGGGAAGGAATATTTCTCTTTGGAGGAATGATTCATCTCGAGGCGAAAAGTATTTTGTCAACGCAACTAAGATCGTCCCCACCAAACTAGGAGGTAACTAATATTTGGGGACCGAAATTAAATAAATGAGCAAAATATAATCCCCCAAACATCCTCAGAAGACACATATACATAATTACTGCTGTGAAACTACAATGTTGTGTAAATTTAAGCCTTTCCTTCCTTCCCTCCCTCCCTCCCTCCTTCCTTCCTTCCCTCCCTCTCACCCTTCCTTCCTTTCCTTCCTTCCTTCCCTCCCTCTCACCCTTCCTTCCTTCACTCCCACCCTTCCTTCCTTTCCTTCCTTCCTTCCTTCACTCCCACCCTTCCTTCCTTTCCTCCCTCCCTTCCTTTTCTTCCTTCCCTCCCTCCCTCCTTCCTTCCTTCCCTCCCTCTCACCCTTCCTTCCTTCACTCCCACCCTTCCTTCCTTTCCTTCCTTCCTTCCCTCCCTCCCTCTCACCCCTTTCCTTCCCTTCCCTTCCCTTCCCTTTCAAAAAGTCAGAATTACAAGTAAAATCTCCAAATCAAACTTGACTCCTACTTTAAGGTTGTTGGGGACTTTTCTTTTGGCAATGATTCAGAAGTGATTTCTCATTGCTTTCTTCTGGGGATTTTTTTAAAAAATTATCTGAATCAGCCTGGGGATTTCTTGGTAAATTCCCAAGAGTTAACTCAGTCCAACTTTGCATTTTTGAACCAAGGGCTCTCTTGCTAAATTTTATAGGGTTTGGAGGTTCTCTTAAACAGATGGTGGAATGGACGTACTGTAAGGCAGACAGTTCTTTCTTTAGAGCAATAGAAATAGCATTTTAGACTTATATACCACTTCACAGTGCTTTCCAGCCCTCTCTAAGCCGTTTACAGAGTCAGCCTCTTGCCCCCAACAATCTGGGTCCTCATTTTACCGACCTCAGAAGGATGGAAAGGCTGAGTCAACCTTGAGCCGGTCAGGATCGTACTGATGGTATATGGGCAGAGTTAACCTGCAATATTGCATTCTAACTACTGTGCACCGAGGAAGGAAGGAAGGAAGGGAGGGAGGGAGGGAGGGAGGGAGGGAAAAGGAATAACAATAGCAATAGCTATATTGCTTATATATCACTTATATACCACGTCACAGTGTTTTCCAGCCCTCTCTAAGCAGTTTTTGCAGAGTCAGCGTCTTGCCCCCAACAATCTGGGTCCTCATTTTACCCACCTCAGAAGGCTGAGTCAATCTTGAGTTGGTCAGGATCGAACTGCTGGTATATGGGCAGAGTTAGCCTGCAACACTGCATTCTAACCACTGTGAACCGAGGAAGGAAGATTGCCTGGTTGTTGGGTGGGCGTGGCCTAGTCGGCCACCTGCACCATGGCGGGGAGGGGTTGTTTTTGCCCTCCCCGGGCTCCGGAGGTTTTCCTCAAGCCTCCAGGAGGGTGAAAACGGCCTCCCCAGGCTCTGGAGGCCCTCTGGAAGCCGGAAATGGGCCCGTTTCCAATCTTCCCGAACTTCCGGTAGGTCCGTTTTTCACCCTCCCCAAGCCTCCATGTGCACCCTGCACTTACCTGCATCCAAAATGGGCCACGTGGGGACTCCTGGGAGGGGAGGGGAGGGGAGGATTGATGGGGCCAGCCAGGAGTGGGATTTGGGGGTTCTCCAAACTGCACAGAATCTTAGCTAGAGGTTCTCCTGAACCCCTGCAAGCCCCCACCAGCCCACCCCTGGCTACCTGTAGTATTTTCCTGCCAAACCTACTAAAGGTGATCTCTTTAGAGGAATCACTGGTGTGGTTTTTTTTTCCACCAATCCTTTCAGGTCCTCCTGGAATCTGGGATGAAAACCTCACTTTCCTTGGGACCTTGTTCCTCTTTCGCCTCTTCCCTTTTCCACCTGAACTTTCTTGCTTTTAACAGACGGGATTGACGTGGAAATCCTGTCCCCACCATCTGTTCCTTACTTGGCCACATGTGGTTATGGGGAGGGGGAGAAGAGGAGGTGGGGAAGGGGGGGGGCTGGAATGCAACTGTACTCAACCAAAACTCAAGAGCTGACCCGTATTTTATGCCCTTAATCACATAGGCAAACACTCTTCCCCCTGCTAGAGGTCCCTGGTTTACAGGAGATAAACGCAGCTGTCCAAATTCATCCAGAGCTTTCTAATCCAGATTATCTAAAGCCTGCCTGCCTCCCTTGGGAAGCAACAACTGTGACATAATTTGATTCCTTCCTTGCAGACAGTAGCAAAAATTAGAATAGAATAGAATAGAATAGAATAGAATAGAATAGAATAGAATAGAATAGAATAGAATAGAATAGAATAGAATAGAATAGAATAGAATAGAATAGAATAAGAAAGCAGAATGGAATGGAATGGAATGGAATGGAATGGAATAGAATAGAATAGAATAGAATAGAATAGAATAGAATAGAATAGAATAGAATAGAATAGAATAGAATAGAATAGAATAGTTGGAAGGGACCTTGGAGGTCTTCTAGTCCAACCCTCTGCTTAGGCAGGAAACCCTACACCACTTCAGACAAATGGTTGTCCAACATCTTAAAAACTTCCAGTGTTGGAGCATTCACAACTTCTGGTGGTAAGTTGTTCCACTGATTAATTGTTCTCACTGTCAGGAAATTTCTCCTTAGTTCTAGGTTGCTTCTCTCCTTGATGAGTTTCCATCCGTTGCTTCTTCTCCTGCCCTCAGATGCTTTGGAGAATAGCTTGACTCCCTCTTCTTTGCGGCAGCCCCTGAGATATTGGAAGACTGCTATCATGTCTCCCCTGGTCCTTCTCCTCATCAAACTAGACATACCCAGTTCCTGCAACCATTCTTCATATGTTTCAGCCTCCAATCCCCTAATCATTTTTGTTGCTCTTCTCTGCCTTCAAGGAATGCCTTCAAGGGGAAAAAAAAAATAAGGCCAATTGGTCTTTTGAACAAGGGTATTTGGGACGATGCCGTTGTAACTTTGAACGGTCACTAAACGAGCGGTCTCAATCGTGGACCACAAGAAAGATTAGAATCTGCTCATGTCTTCTCTGTCCCAGGTGTGCACATGGGGAAAGATTTGGCACAATTTAGCAGCTCCGTGGACACTCACTTTTTCCTCTCTTCCCACGCTAAAATAAGTGACAGACTGTTCTTTAATATACGAGGGAACATACTTTCAGAAGGCATCTCGTGGGCAATCCAATTGTCACCACGCAACGAAGCACCAGGAGACAAGCCGAGAGGCCTGACTGTTGTTGTCTGAGAGGGTCTGATTGGTTCTTTTATGAATAGCGGTGTCAGTCATTCTTCGGCTCCAGCAGCTCCTAATATACTCCAGAGGTTAGCTCTTAATCGGTTTTGACATCTGGTAGCTTGCTCCAAGTCCCTGCAGAAATTAGCCAGAGAGAAGCTAAGCCGGAGTGTCTCTCTTTCTTTCTCTCTCTCTCTCTCTCTCTTGGTTTTCTTCCACAAATTCCCTCTTCCCGTTCGTTGTTAAGGGTTGACGTCTCCCTCGGCTCTGGGGTTGAACATGAGTTTTGCCTCCGGGCATTTTCTCAAGAAGCTGGAGCAGGGAGACGGCGGCGGAAAAAAAGGAAGGCGCAAGGAAGAAAAAAGAATTGGAAGGCGCTAAAGCACAGCAAAAAAGGGACGTGGTGGCTTAGCGGCTAAGATGCTGAGCTTGTCGATTGAAAGGTCAGCAGTTCAGTGGTTCGAATCCCTAGTGCCGCGTAACGGGGTGAGCTCCCATGACTTGGCCCAGCTTCTGCCAACCTAGCAGTTCGAAAGCACGTAAAAAATGCAAGTAGAAAAATAGGGACCACCTTTGGCAGGAAGGTAACAGTATTTGGCATGCACTGCACACGCGTGCACGCAGCAAACCAGTAGCAAAGCGAACCGGTAGTAGACTTCAGAGCACTTCACCCCTGGAACTAGATATGTCTAGTCTAGGGTTAGAGTTAGGGTTTAGGGGTCTAGGTTTAGAGGTGACATGATAGCAGTCTTCTAATTTACAGACCCCTCGCATCCTGGACATAAACTGTTTCAACTCCTACCCTCAAAACGAGGCTATAGAGCACTGCACACCAGACACAAGGACAGTTTTTTCCCCGAATGCCATCACTCTGCTAAACAAATAATTCCCTCAACACTGTCAAACTATTCACTAAGTCTGCATTTCTATTAATCTTCTCATCGTTCCCACCACCCATCTCCTCCCACTTATGACCGTATGACTGTAACTTTGTTACTTGTATCCTTACGATTTATATTGTTTCCTGATTGCTTATTTGTACCCTATGACTATCATTAAATGTTGTACCTTATGATTCTTGACCAATGTATCTTGTCTTTTTATGTACACTGAGAGTTTATGCACCAAAGACAAATTCCTTGTGTGTCCAATCACACTTGGCCAATAAAAAATTCTATTCTATTCTATTCTAATATTTGAGGGGCTGCCACAGAGAAAAGGGGAGGTCGATCTATTCCCCGAAGCATCTGAAGGCAGGACAAGAAGCAACAGATGGAAACTCATCAAGGAGAGATGCAACCTAGAACTGAGGAGGAATTTTCTGACCTCCCGAAGTTGTGGGTGCTCCATCACTAGAGGTTTTGAAGAAGAGAATTGCACATCCATTTGTCCAGGATGGGTCTCCTGCTTGAGCAGGGGGTTGGATTAGAGGACCTCCTAGGTCTCTTCCAGGCCTATTTTATTTTATTTTTATTTATTTTATTTTTATATGCCGCCCTTCTCCGGAGACTCAGGGCGGCTTACAATACGTTAAGCAATAGCCTTCATACTTTTGTATATTTATACAAAGTCAGCTTATTGCCCCCACAAACTGGGTCCTCGTTTTACCTACCTTAGAAAGGATGGAAGGCTGAGTCAACCTTGAGCCTTGGCGAGATTTGAACCTGCAGTAATTGCAGGCAGCTGGATGTTAAATGCTGCCTTAGTAGGAGGCATTAGACTCCTACGCCACTCAGGCTCCTTATGATCCTGCATTCTATGAATCTGTTTTCCTTACAGCGAGGAGAAATTCTTGTTAAACCTTCTCTATAGGGGTGGGTTCTACTTACCTTTACTACCGGTTTGTAATGGGACCACACATGCGTGCACACTTCTGCACATGCGCAGAACAGTGGTGGGTTTCAAAAATTTTTATTACCGGTTCTGTGGGTGTGGCTTGGTGGGCGTGGCATGGCATGGCATGGCTTGGTGGGCGTGGCATGGCATGGCATGGCTTGGTGGGCGTGGCAGGGGAAGGTTACTGCAAAATCCCCATTTCCTCCTGATCAGCTGGGAATTGTGAGGCAGAGAATAGATGGGGGTGAGGCCAGTCAGAATTTTTACTACCGGTTCTCCGAACTACTCAAAATTTCCGCTACCAGTTCTCAAGAACTAGTCAGAATCTGCTGAAACCCACTTCTGGCGCAGAAGCTTCTGCGCAGGTGCAGAAACTTCCTGATGACGTCCGGGTCGGTGGGCGGAGCCTCCCGCGGGTTTTACTACCGGTTCTTGCAAACCGGTCCGAACTGGGGGCAACCCACCACTGTTTCTCAATTCAAATACCGATAACGTAATGTCATGTACCGAAGCCCATCATAACTAATCACCACAAGTCCTTCTAGTGCAAGAGGCAGAGTGGATGTGTGCGGTGGTGTTGGCTGCTGCTGTTGGCTGCTTCTTTAAAAAAAAGAAAGAAAGACTTGAACATTTGGAAATTATTACAGTCCACTTGCTCTGTAATTATAAAAACCTGAAATTACTTTCAAGCTTTGGGTAGGGAAGAGAAACCATGCAATTACTTCACCAAGCCATTTGCAACCTAATTATCTATGGGTGTCATATGCTCATATTTGAACATAAATGGGAGCCGTTTAAGGGTGAGACATGACCAAATATATATACCTCTGGGCTTTTGCCATTAATGGGCTGGCCTTTCCCTCTCCACCGATTGCTAATAAACTAAACGAACAATAACCAGATGTTACATGCCGGTTTAATGATCAAGCTTATACCACGGGGAGGCTGCTTGTGACATCACCGCAAAGAGAATGAAAATGAGTTATGGATCAGCTGCCAGACTCGCCACCTCAAGTTTACCACTCACGTTAAATTAAAACTATCAGGCAAAAATAAATAATCACTGCTAGCCAAGGAACGTCTGGGTTCTTGCATGTCCTGAGAAAAGTCACGTCAATGAAACGCACGTCAATGAAATGTTGCCTCCTGTTGTGGTCCGCCAGCAGCCTGCGGAGTTGGCAGAGGAGTCGGACAGCGATGAGGCTGAGGAAGAACATGGGCCAGTCCTGGAGGCTGGAGAAGGCCCGGATGAGGGCTCTGCATCAGAGGCAGAGAGGGGACCAGGGCCATCAGGGAGTGATGTGCAGACTCCGGAGCCTCCAGAGCTGACAATAGAGAGGCAGAGGAACAGGAGGAGCCTGTTCCTAGTGTATGTATGAGAAGAGCTGCCAGAAGGCAGGAGCAGCTAAAACAAAAAGGATGACTCGGGAGTAGGGCCAAGAGATGATTGGCCCCTCCCATAAGGCTTAAAAGACCAGCAACGGCTCTTGGGCTCTTTGTCGGAAAACAACGTTGATAGATTTGTTTCTTGTCTTGCTGCATTTATTTCTTGTCGGCGTCTTCTGCTTCTGAACTTTTGCCAAGAAAAGCCTTTGGCAGGTTGCCTAATTAGACCAAGGTTGGGGATAAGGCTGAAGAATTGTGTTAATAAGTATTTGTTTTGAATTAGTTTGGACTACACTGAGAATGAGCTGGTTAATTGTCCTCACTGTTAGGAAGTTTCTCCTTAATTCCAGGTTGCTTTTCTCCTTGGTTAGTTTCCATCCATTGTTTCTTGTCCAGCCCTCTGGTGCTTTGGACAATAAATTGACCCCCCACTCTTCTTTGTGGCAGCCCCTCAAACAGTGGAATACTGCTATCATGTCACCCCTAATGCTTCTTTTCTCTAGACTAGCCAAACCCAAAACCTGCAGCCATTCTTCATATGTTTTAGTCTCCAGGCCTTTGATCATCTTAGTTGCTCTTCTCTGCACTTTTTCCAAAGTCTCAACATCTTTCTTTTTTTTTATAGTGTGGTGACCAAAATTGGTTGCACTATTCCAGGTATGGTCTTACATACAACAATTTGTTGGAACTTAATCTGTAGTCTATCTGATTGCTAGCTGCAGTTCGGCGGTTCAAATCTCGCAAGTCTCAAAGTTGACTCAGCCTTCCATCCTCCCGAGGTGGGTAAAATGAGGAGACCCAGATTGTTGGGGGGCAATAGGTTGACTCTGTAAACCGCTTAGAGGGGGCTAGAAAGCACTGTGAAGCAGTATAGAAGTCTAAGTGCTATCGCTATTGCTAGTCAGGAGTGGGCTTCAAAAATTTTAGCAAGGGGTTCTCTGCCCAGATGCTGGGTGGGCGTGGCCATGGTGGGCGTGGCCTAGTCGGCCTCCTGCACCACAGCGGGTGGGGGGGGGCATTTTTCCCCTCCCTGGGTTCCAGAGTCTTTCCTCGAGTCTCCGGTTGAGCGAAAATGGTCTCCCCAGGCTCCCTTCCTTCCCGAACTTCCAGTAGGCCCATTTTTCATCCTCCCCAAGCCTCCGCGCGCACCCTGCACTTACCTGCATCCAAAACAGGCCGTGTGGGGACTCCTGGGAGGGGCGGGGTGGGCGGGGCGGGGCCAGCCAGTAGTGGGATTTGGGGATTCTCCAAACTGCACAGAATCTTAGCTAGAGGTATATTTATTTATTTATTTATTTATTTATTTGTTTGTTTGTTTGTTTGTTTGTTTGTTTGTTTGTTTGTTTGTTTGTTTATTTATTTATTTATTAGTTCAATTTATATGCCGCCCTTCTCCGGAGACTCAGGGCGGCTTACAATGCGTTAAGCAATAGCCTTCCTACTTTTGTATATACCTGCTTAGTAGGGCTTTTGCCCTCCCCCATAAGCAGTGTTCTTTTTTATACAAAGTCAGCTTATTACCCCCACAAACCGGGTCCTCATTTTACCTACCTCGGAAGGATGGAAGGCTGAGTCAACCTTGAGCCTGGTGAGATTTGAACTCGCAGTAATTGCAGGTAGCTGGCCGCTAAGTGCTACTTTAACAGCAGTTTAGTCCGCTGCACCACCAAGGCTCCACCAAGGTTCTCCCAAACCCTTGTGAAACCCACAGCAGTCCCATCTGTGTTGCTACTCCTGAATATTCACACCTGACACAGAGCTTCTCTAGATGGTAAGGAATTACGGGAGCAAAGTACAGGATTTGGTCCTTCAGGTAACTTGGCCCAAGAGAGTTCAAATTAATCAAATTCAAGTCTCATTCTGACTCTGCCAGTGCAGTTTCTCCAGCCTTACGTCCATCAGTTGTTGTTGTTGTTTTTGAAGAGTGTTTTCTAGCCTGTCAATCAAATAGCTGATGTTGGGCATCACTGCTATTGAAAAGGAAGAGCAAATCATTACAAGATCATTTTACACCCTGGATCCGTAAGGGAGTTCCATGGAAACAGATGTGGATCTTCTCGTGGGTTTTTTTTTTTTTCCTTTCTCCATTTAAATTCTTTGGGTTCCCCAAGAGACCGACTTTGAAAATGGGTGTGCTATATTTCCTTGACAATACATGCCACTTGAGAAAGAATAAAATTTAGTAATTGCTCCCTCGGTGACACTCTTCTTTTAAAACTTAATTAAAAACCCTTCCATCACCCCTTCCTCCCATCTCTTCTCTCCTCTTCTCTCCATCAGGAGAACAAGCCTTTCCTTTCCCGGAGAGAAGATTAAATAAATACACTTCTATGCCATCCAGAACAAATTAAAAATTAAACAAAGGCATTTAGTTGTGGTGGTTGTTTTTTTTTTTTTTTCCTTTTGAAATATACTTTTCGTGCTGCTGCAACTGTTGTTGTTTTGCAACTTCCCCGCTACACCCATCATCGAAATTGAAAAGCAGACGGCTATCCCAAAAGTGCCAAGAAGCACATTTGGAGGGCAAGCGAGTTAAAAATAACTTCAAATCGGCCTTAGAAGATCCCAGCACTAATGTTACAAAAGGGATGGAATGGAAGGAGACATCACTCCGTCTGCTTCGTGTTCCCTTCACACGTGCAAAGTTTTATGGAGGACTAGGTGCCTGGGAGGAAGGGAGAGAAGGAAACCAAACACAGTTACTCCCAGTCATTTTAGTTGCTGGTGTAACTTTGAACCAGGAGAAATGGCAATGATCGAGCAAATAATTTTGATTTCGCCTGGAGGGGTGGACTTGAAAAATCCTTTCACAAGCCTGTGAAGCACCAAGCACAATATAATAAAATCTGTGTGCAGTTTTTTTTAAAAAAAATCATCCTTGGAAGATAGTTGAACTGAACAAATCTAATTGCAAAAATGAGATGTTTTTCTCCTCCTTCCTTCCTTGCTTCCTTCCTTCCTCCCTCCCTCCCTCCCTTCCTCCCATCTCTTCCTCCTTCCTTCCTTCCTTCTCCTCCCTCCCTCCCTCCCTCCCATCTCTTACCCCTTCCTTCCTTCCTTTTCCTCCCTCCTCCCTCCCATCTTTCTCCTTCCTTCCTTCTCCCTCCCATCTTTCTCCTCCCTCCCTCCCTCCCATCTCTTTCTCCTTCCTTCCTTCCTTTCCTTCCTTCCTCCCTCCCTCCCTCCCATCTCTTCCTCTTTCCTTCCTTCCTTCCTTCCTTCTTTCTTTCCTTCCCTCCTTCTTTCCTTCCTTCCTCCCACCCTCACTCCCTCCCATCTCTTCCTTCTTCCTTCTTTCCTTCCTTCTTTCCTTCCTTCCTCCCTCCCTCCCTCCCTCACATCTCTTCCTCCTTCCTTCCCTCTCCTCCTCCCTCCCATCTTTCTCCTTCCTCCCTCCCTCCTCCCATCTTTCTCCTTCCTTCCTTCCTTCATTCCTTCCCCATATCTACAGCTCACCCAGCTCTGTACTTATTATGGATTTATACTAATCCATCTATTGAATTATTTATACAGGAAATCCTCGAAACATCTGTCTGGCTGTTATCTGATGAACCAGGTCTTTCATAACTGACACCCCTGTCAGTTTAATCAGCAGGAAGAGGTTATTATCTTGGTTTTCCAAGATGAGGAGGGCCATGGGGGGAGAGAGAGAGAAAGCTTATTATACATTTGAGCACTTCCTCCAGGAGGAGGAAAATAAATGGAGCTAGTGAAAATATCGCAAGAGCCGCAAAAGGCAAACATATTCTTCAGAATAGTCCTGTGTATCACAAAAATCGACAACAAAGGAATGGATTTTCAAAATCTTTCCCACGGCCGGCCAAGAGGTGGTATTCAGTAGATTCTAACCAGATCTAGAGAACCGGTAGCGGAATTTTTGAGTCGTCCGGAGAACCAGTAGTAAGAATTCTGACTGGCCCCACCCCCATCTATTCTCTGCCTCCCAAGTCCCAGCTCATCGGGAGGAAATGGGGATTTTGCAGTAACCTTCTCCTGGTGTGGGGTGGGAATGGAGATTTTACAGTATCCTTCCCCTGCCACGCCCACCAAGTTACGCCCACCAAGCCACACCCACAGAACCAGTAATAAAAAGTTTTGAAACCCACTACTGGGCCGGCTCCATAGCAGATGACACACTGGAAAACGGGTGGAACCACTAAAGAGACGATCCATAAAATGTCATTTCCTAAATGATTGCGAAGGTCTGTCAGCAAACTGGATACAAATGGAATTCTGCCTAAATTGGGGGGAGGAGTGGGGGGGGGAAATCAGCACAGACTATAGGAAGCAAGCCATTTTGACAATTGTGCTAATTGCTTTAAATGCTCTCCCACTTAAACCGAAGTCACAGAATCTGCAGATTCTGCAGAGAAAGCTTCAGTCTAATCCGGGTAAATCAGACAGAAAACACGACCAGATAGGCTTAATTTACCTTATTGTAAGGCTACTCTTGCAAGTCTGAAAGTACAAATCTCCCACGTCACTTTTTACAGCCTGAAAAGTTAAGGAGGGTCCTTCCTGAGTTTCTTTCTCTGCCTGTTAGGCAGCTGTGGGCTCCCCACGCTCTTATCTCATTCTTCCTTAAGTAGCATCAATGGTGGTATTCAGCCGGTTAAATCTTGTTTGGGCAAAACGGTAGCAGCGGCTGTGGGAGGCTCCGCCCACCTGCTCGGATGTCATCACATCCCGTTTTTGATGCTCTGAGCATGTGTGGAAGACTCTGAGCCTACGCACGTGCTCTCACATTTGCGAACCGGTAGCGAAGGTTAAGTGAATACCGCCCTGGAGTAGCATCTCTCTCTCCCTAATGTCATCCCCACATTCTATGACAGGGAATAACAGAGTTGGGAGGGTCCTTGGAGGTCATAGATCATAGATTAACAGAGTTGGAAGGGACCTTATAGGTCATCTAGTCCAACTCCCCCCCTCCCGCTCAAGCAGGAGACCCTACACCATTTCTGACAGATGGCAGTCCAGTCTCTTCTTGAAAGTCTCAAGTGATGAAGCTCCCACAACTTCCGAAGGCAACTTCTGTTCCATCAGTTGATTGTTCTCACTGTCAGAAAGTTCCTCCTCATTTCTAGGTTGAATATCTCTTTGGTCAGTTTCCATCCATTATTCCTTGTCTGGCTTTCAGGTGCCTTGGAAAACAGCTTGACCCCCTCCGCTCTGTGGCAGCCCCTCAAATATTGGAAGACTGATATCCTGTCTTCCCTGGTCCTTCTCTTCACTAGACAAGCCATGCCCAGTTCCTACAACTGTTCTTCATATGTTTTAGTCTCCAGTCCCCTCATCATCCTGGTTGCTCTCCTCTGCACTTTTCTAGAGTCTCAACATCTTTTTTATAATGTGGTGACCAAAACTGGATGCAGTATTCTAGGTGTGGCCTTACTAAGGCTTTATAGAGTGGTATTAGTACCTCACTTGATCTTGATTGAATCCCTCTGTTAATGCAATTTAGGATTGTTTTGGCTTTTTTGGCTGCCGCTGCACACTGTTGTCTCATATTTAGCTGGTTGTCCACTAAGACTCCAAGATCCCTCTCACAGTTACTGCTATTAAGCCTGGTTTCCCTCAGTTTATATTTGTGCTTTTGGTTTTTCTTACCTAAGTGTAAGACTTGAGTTTTCTCTACATTGAATTTCATTTTGTTAGATAGGGCCCAGGGTTCAAGTCTGTCAAGATCCATCTGGATCTTGAGCCTATCTTCTAGGATGTTAGCTATTGCTGCCAGCTTAGTATCATCTGCAAATTTGGTGAGTTCCCCTTCTATTCCCTCATCTAATTCGTTATGAAGATGTTGAAGAATCCTGGGCCTAAGACGGAACCTTGTGACACCCCACTGCTTACTTCTCTCCATGTAGACTTAGACTCATTAAGAACTACTCGTTGAGTATGGTTTGTCAGCCAGTTGCGAATCCATCTGGTGGTGAAGCTATCTATCCCACTTTTTTCTAGCTTACAAAGAAGTAGGTTGTGGTCTACTTTGTCGAATGCCTTGCTGAAGTCTAAATATATTATGTCCACAGTATTTCACTGGTCTACTAATTTAGTCACTATGTTAAAGAATGAGATAAGATTGGTTTGGCATGATCTGTTTTGAACAAACCGACTGCTAGTTATTCCTTCTAGCTGTTGGCAGATCTGGTTTTTTATTATCTTTTCCAGTCTTCTAGTCCAACCCCCTGCTCCAGCAGGAGATCCTATAATTTATCTACGCTCTGTGGCCATTTTTATTCTAGCAAGGTTTCGGTATCTTGATCCCTCAAATCAAGTGGTGGGAGTGAACTATTGCGCTTTTCAAGATGCAGCAGGAATAAGAATTAACCAGACCATCTGGATAGCAGTTATTCTGAGTAACAAGGACTGAGCGGACTTTTCAAATTTCACAACATATAGACAGGTTTTAACCATAGTTTCAGTGGGGAAAATGTGACCATCCTAGACCAGGCCAAGTCCAAAAATGCCAGGGAATTTCTAGAAGCCTGGCACTCTTGACAAATCAGCCATCAATGGACACATAGATATAAACAACAGCTATAGACTATGCATAAGAGACAATCATCCAGCCCACAAGAGAAGAAAAAGATTTCAGCACCTCTCCATTAATAGTCAGCACCCAGATCAGCAAAAATTAACTCCAAGACCAACAATCAAGTAAGCCAGGGGTCCTCAAACTACGGTCCGCGGGCTGCATATGGCCCACCGAAACCATTAATCTGGCCCGCGCAGGACCACAAGGTTGCCCCATCCACATTGCCCCGTCCACCCACGGGCCCCCACCCTTCGGCCGAGCGCAAGACTTACCTTTGCGAACCCCACGGGCTGGAACTGGAAGGTAGGGCCAACATTTTTGGCCTGCAGAATGCTTCTGGAGGCGGGGGAGGTGATAAAAGGGCTGTGTGGAAAGTCAACCAAAAGCTCAACATGCAAACAAAAGCAAATAAAAGACCCCCAGGAGCAAAACAAATTACAGTTTAATTTGTGTGCATTATTTAATGGACTGCTAAATTGGCCATGCCCACCTAGTCACATGACCTAGTCACGCCTACCCAGTCACATGACCATCTAGACACGCCCCCCCCACAGCCAGGCCGCCCCCCTAACAGTCTGAGGGACCGTGAATTGGCCCCCTGTTTAAAAAGTTTGAGGACCCCTGAAATAAGCAATACCCCAATCAGGAAACGGCCAAGAGCCATCAGTAAACACCCCAGCCAAAGAATCTCTAAGACCCCCACCCACTCACACAGACAGGTAAGACACCAGAATATAAACTGACAACACACAACACTCCTTACTAGCACTGATGATGTTACCTAGTTGGGTCCTGAAATGTCTGCAAGAAAACAAGCAAGCTCAGAGACCACCAAGGACCCCACAGTAATCCTCCTCCTCCTCCTCCTCCTCCTCCTCCTCCTCCTCCTCCTCCTCCTCCTCCCAAACTCCACTCTCTTCTAGCACTGATGATGTTACCTAATTTGGGTTATGAAATGTCTGCAAGAAAACAACCAAGCTCAGAGACCACCAAGGACCCCACAATAGTCGTCGTCGTCCTCCTCCTCCTCCTCCTCCCAAACTCCACTCTCTTCTAGCACTGATGATGTTACCTAATTTGGGTCAAGAAATGTCTGCAAGAAAATAACCAAGCTCAGAGAGCACCAAGGTTGGTTCTAGGTTGCTTCTCTCCTTGATGAGTTTCCACCCATTGCTTCTTGTCCTGCCTTCAGGTGCTTTGGAGAATAGCTTGAGTCCCTCTTCTTTGCGGTAGCTCCTGAGATGTTGGAAGGCTGCTATCATGTCACCCCTAGTCCTTTTAACTAGACTAGACATACCCAGTTCCTGCCACCGTTCTTTGTACGTTTTGCCCTCCAATCCCCTAATCCTCTTGGTGGCTCTTCTCTGCCCTCTCTCTAGAGTCTCCGCCATTGTTTCAGTTCAACTGTAGGGTCCTTTAGTGCCAAGCGGAGAGAGCACCAAGGACTCTCGCAACATGTGTCTGTGTGTGTTTCGGTGCCTGTGTATCTTTCATCTGAATTGGTTTTGCATTGTAGTGACAGCTCTCTTTTCAATTCGCCTGGAAAGCATCCATGAAAAGCTGATGGATGTATTTTTAGTCTGCCTTTAATCTTTTCCGAGTTACCGTGGCAGATTGCAACCTATCTCAGTTTCCCCAAACCTGTCTGGGAGTTATGCTAGTAAAAACCACACACACTCAGATACACACACACAAACAAGTCAATGAGTCTGAATTGATTGCTGCTCTGGAATCATATGGAAATGTTTCTTAACAGCCAAGCCATTCGAGGTATAGGTTATTGGATCATATGCATTTCATTCCGGATGTCACAGGTAAGGCAGACAGCCATCCATCACTGTGTAAAACATTCCAAATTAACAATAAGGACATGTCGAGGTTTGACTTCAGCTAGGCAGGCAGGTGCCTATAGCAGAGAATAGGATGGGATGGGATGGGATGGGATGGGATGGGATGGGATGGAATGGAATGGAATGGAATGGAATGGAATGGAATGGAATGGAATGGAATAGGGATAGGGATAGGGATAGGGATAGGGATAGGAATTGAGAATAGAATAGAATAGAATAGAATAGAATAGAATAGAATAGAATAGAATAGAATAGAATAGAATAGAATAGAATAGAATAGAATAGAATAGAATTCTTTTATTGGCCAAGTGTGATTGGACACCCAAGGAATTTGTCTTTGGTGCATATGCTCTCAGTGCACATAAGGAGAATAAAATACATTCATCAAGAGTAAAAAGATACAACACTTAGTCAAGGTTACTAATAAGCTATCAAATCCTACTAGGAAACAAATAAAAACAATATACATAAAAAAGCAACATGGTTATAGTCATAAGTGGGAAGAGATAGATACTAGTAAGGAAGAGAAGGATAATAGTAATACGGTCTTAGTGAATTATTTGACAGTGTTGTGGGAATTAGTTGTTAAGCAGAGTGATGGCGTTTGGGGAAAAACCTGCCATTCTGTCTAGTTGTTCTGGTGCACAGTGCTCTATAGTGTCGTTTTGAGGGTAGAAGTTGAAACAGTTTATGTCCAGGATGCGAGGGGTCTGTAGATATTTTCATAGCCCCCTTTTTGACTTGTGCAGTATAGAGATCCTCAATGGAAGGCAGGTTGGTAGCCATGGTTTTTTCTGCAGTTCTAACTATCCTCTGAAATCCATGTCTGCCTTGTTGGGTTGCAGAACCAAACCAGACAGTGATAGAGGTGCAGATGACAGACTCAATCATTCCTCTGTAGAACTGGATCAGCAGCTCCTTGGGCAGTTTGAGCTTGTCCCTGAGAGTCCTGCAAGTCCCTTGGACTGCAAGGCCATCCAACCGGTCAGTCCTAGAGGAGATCCACCCTGACTGCTCTTTAGAAGGCCAGATCCTGAAGAGGAAACTCAAATCCTTTGGCCACCTAATGAGAAGGAAGGACTCCCTGGAGAAGAGCCTCCTGCTGGGAACGATGGAGGGCAAAAGAAGAAGGGGACGGCAGAGAAGGAGGTGGCTGGATGGAGTCACTGAAGCAATCGGTGTGAGCTTCAATGGATTCTGGGGGATGGTAGAGGATAGGAAGGCCTGGAGGAACATTGTCCATGGGGTCGCGATGAGTCGGACATGACTTCGCAACTAACAACAACGATAGATAGATGATAGATAGATAGATAGATAGATAGATAGATAGATAGATAGATAGATAGATAGATAGATAGATAGATAGATAGATAGATAGATAGATAGATAGACAGGCAGGCAGGCAGGCAGGCAGGCAGGCAGGCAGGCAGGCAGGCAGGCAGGCAGGCAGGCAGGCAGACAGACAGACTTCGCAACTAACAACAACAAAATGGAGATTCTCAGTCCTCCAAGTCATGTTTGTCCCAAAGGTACTTTTTCTCAAGAGGCAACTGGACTTCCTTGGTTTTTCTTTTGAAGATGTTTCGCTTCTTATCCAAGAAGCTTCTTCAGCTCTGACTGGATGGTGGGGGAATGGAAGGATTGATACTCCTTGCAGACAGCTGGTCGTTGGCATTCTTTAGCCAGAAGCTTCTTGGATGAGAAGCGAAACGCCTTCCAAGAAAAAGCACCTTTGGGATAGGGAAACAGGAATGAAAACGGGATGAGGGCAGTAGGTCAGGCAGATCTTCCCACAGCTTCGCTCGCTGAGGATGCTGCATTGCGGCCTCGGCTTCTACCAAATTAAGTGGAGTACCGAAACCAAGAAAGAAGCAATAAGACACCAGGACTCCAGCCGGCATTGATTGCGATCTACAAAAGAGACACGTCTTTGCAGGAACTGAAGTATTTGCCTGTCCTTATCATATCAGAGGCCAGAAGTAAACCATCCAAGGATGTAGGAGAGGGAGGAGGGCTGAAACGCCTTGAGTAGATCATCAGGATGTGCTACAAATCTGTCCTCTTTCTCATGTTTCTTCCAGAGAAAAGCTTTCTCTTTCTAATGCATCACCGGAGGCAAGGATGAATCATCACGCTGGGATAATAACTTCCTACAAGAGTTGAGTCAACGGTAGGGTTTTTTTTATCACACCAGGGCAAAATGTGTTTCCCACCACACACACACACACACACACACACACACACACACAGGCACGCACAAAGAGAGTCACAGAAGGCAGTGAAGTGACATTATTCACTTGTGGGTTTTTTTTTCTTTCTTTTCTTCCCCCAAGTCTGATCCAGGATGGCTGAGTTCACTTGAAATAGAATATTTGTAGCTCAGGGGTTGAAATGAGGGGGTCCTTGATCCTCTCCGAGTTTGGTTGGGTTTTTTTTTTTTTTTTGGTTTTTTTTTTTGCAGATGTTTCATGACCCAGCTTGGTAACATCAGCAGTGCTACAAGAGAGGGGTTTGCGAGTAGGAGGAGGAGGAGGAAGGAGGAGGAGGAAGGAGGAGGAGGAGGACTGTAGGGTCCTTAGTGCTCTGTCAACTTGGTAATTTTATTGCTGACGTTTCATTACCCAAGTAGATAACATCATCAGTGCTAGAAGGTTTTCAGGAGGAGGAGGAGGAGGAAGAAGAAGAAGAAGAAGAGGAGGAGGAGGAGGAGGAGGAGGAGGAGAAGGAGGAGGAGGAGGAGGAGGAGGAGGAGGAGGAGGAGGAGGAGGAGGAGGAGGAGGAGGAGGAGGAGGAAGACTGTGGGATCGCTGGTCTCTGAGTTTGGTTGTTTTCTTGCAGATGTTTCATGACCCAACTCAGTAACACCAGCAGTGCTAGAAGACAGTGGGGTTTGAGGGGCTGAGGAGGAGGAGGAGGAGGAGGAGGAGGAGGAGGAGGAGGAGGAGGAGGAGGAGGAGGAGGAGGATCCTTGGTGCTCTCTAAGCTTGGTGGTTTTCTTGCAGACGTTTCATTACCCAACTAGGTAACCTCATCAGTTTTACAAGGGAGAGGGGTTTGCTCTCTGATTAGATCCTAGCATCAGTGTTGGTGGGTATGTTCTCCTTGGTTAGGCTATTGTTTACTGTCTGTTTGTCTGAGTTGGTAGTTTCTCGATTGGGGTGTTGTTTGCTTCTGGATCGGGGTGGGTTCTATTTACCTTTACTACCAGTTTGCAATGGGATTGCGCGTGCGCGCTTGCTTCGCTTCTGTGCATGCGCAGATCACCGATGACGACATCCGGGGTGGTGGGAGGGGCTTCCCGCTGGTTTTACTACCGGTTCTTGCGAACCGGTCCGAACCAGGGACAACCCACCACTGTTCTGGATTGTTAGTTTAGCATTAACCCTGGTGTTAATCTCTGCTTATTCTAGGAAGTGTTTTAGTCTGTTTCCTTGTTAGCCTTTTGATTGTCTCTTTTGAATGGTGTGTAGATTTTGCTTAGGAATAAAGCTTTAATCCTTTTATTCCCCTCATAGTTTCACTGCCACGTTCAGTGATCTCAAAATTCCATTTTGATTCTCCTCACCAGGCTGAATTAACACATTTCCAAACCACACCTCAATTCCTAAAATTCCTCTGGAATGACGGCCAACTTCCCATCTTTCTGAATTAACAGCTTTTAGGCAACTAGATTCTGGGATGTGTGAGACCGGAACGCCAGAGCATAAAATCCTAGACACCCAACTATAAACCAAACTTAATTACTTTGTTGCCTTGTATTTCCAAAGCATACCTATCCAGCTAGGTTAATAAAGAGATCTTCCTGATTTCCCAATTAATATTATTGATTAAATCTATGTAATGAGAAGGGATAGGATTTCAATTTGAGGCATGTTTAACCTGGCTGCTTGGAATAATTCAGTGTGGCTGAAAAAACATCACCCAGAGTTAATTATGCTATGGCTCGTTAAGAAATGTTGACTTCAAAAAGCTTCCAGGGAGTATGGGACTTTGCATCAAGATTTTTTTCAAAGGCAATCCTGATCTGTCCCCCACTCCCCCCATCTGTCTGTCTGTCTGTCTGTCTGTGTGTGTGTGTGTGTGTGTGTTTGTGTGTAGAGAAAGAGAGACAGAGAGAGAAAGACAGAAAGAGAAAAAGAGAAAGACAGAGACAGAGACAGAGACAGGGAGCCAGAGACACAGGGAAACACAGGGAGACAGAGAAAGAGACAGAGACAGAGAGAGAGAGAGAGAGAGAGAGAGAGAGAGAGAGAGAGAGACAGAGACAGAGAGAGACACAGAGAGAAAGAGAGAAAGAGAGAGAGAGATAGAGAAAGAGAGACAGAGACAGAAAAAGAGATAGAGACAGAGAGGGACAGAGAGAAACAAAGACAGACAGACAGAGAAATACAGCTGCACGCAGCTGTATTTCCTTGTTTCTAATCTGCAGACAAACTTAATCTCCAGATTAGCTAATGCAAAGATTACTATATTTTTCTTCCTTGCAAATAAAGACACATAGATTTTTGCCATCCATAGAGTAGGGTTTCTTAACTTTGGGAACTTTTAAGATGGGTGAACTTCAACTTAATAATGGTTGCAACGTCCTGGATTTATCCAGTTCGGTGGATAAAGATGCCAAATCCAGTCTCAGCATCGGTGCAACTAACCATCATCATCATAATAATAATAGAAGAAGAAGAGTGAAAAGAGTGGAATGTCAATTTGCAAAGCATCCCTGGCCTGCTCTCGAGTTGCCATAAGCAAGGGGGATGGGAAACCGATGAAGCAATATGGCAGCCAAAGACAAGAGCACATTCCAGATATATCTTTCTCAAGGCTGTCTCCCAGGGTTACCCACAGCGGCCAGCGGGGAGTGATCTCTACAACCCGCGAAATTGCTCCGTGCTTCTTTACTGTCAGCTTTTATCCGTGGACTCTCAGATTCCTGAATGCAACGTAACATCATAAGCATGTAGTATGATAGATTTTCAGGGCCCAGCGCAACATGTTCATATTGGTGCAATATATCATAATGCAATGTTACGCACATATAGGTATAGAGGATTGTGTGTTGTTAGTATGATTATTGGGGTAGGGATTTTTTTTCTTTCACTGTGAGTTATTGATATATATTTATGTTGTGGGGGGCAAAGGCACGAAGGGAGGCTCAGCCAATCTCATTGTACACGTCTTGTGCTTTGACAATAAAGGTTGAATAATTTGACTAATTTGAATTTCACTGGAAATCCAAGAAAAGTATTTGGAACTGAAGATGGAATGGTCCAGTGGTGAAATCCAAATTTTTTTACTACCAGTTCTGTGGGCGTGGCTTGGTGGGGGTGGTGTCGCTTGGTGGGCATGGCAGAGGAAGGATACTGCAAAATCTCCATTCCCACCCCACTCCAGGGGAAGGATACTGCAAAAGGATACTGAGCCCTGGTAACGCAGCAGACTAAAGCACTGTTATTAACATCAGATACCTGCAATTACTGCAAGTTCAAATTTCACCAGGCTCAAGGTTGACTCAGCCTTCCATCCTTTCTAAGGTAGGTAAAATGAGGACCCAGATTGTGGGGGCAATAAGATGACTTTGTATAAAATATACAAAAGTATGAAGGCTATTGCTTAATTGCATTGTAAGCCGCCCTGAGTCTTCGGAGAAGGGCGGCATATAAATCAAATTAAAAAAGAAAAAAGATACTGCAAAATCTCCATTCCCTCCCCACTCTGGGGGCAGCCAGAGGTGGCATTTGCCGGTTCTCCGAACTGCTCAAAATTTCCGCTACCTGTTCTCCAGAACCTCTCAGAACCTGCTGGATTTCACTCCTGGAATGGTTTCGTATAAGCAGAGAAGAATTTTGGCTACATTATGCTGGCTTGAACTTATGTAGAATAAACAAACAATAATAGTTTCCTCTCTGGCAAGAGTTTATGGAGGCTTACTTGCTGATCACCAGATAACAGGAAGATTGTCACACGGTAAAATCAGAGTTGAGAAATATTTACAGGATTGAGTCATGAGGCCCATCCCAGCTGAGATATCGTCAGCATGTTGAGTTTTGTCACAATTCCATGCCAGAGCTTTGCCCCTTGTTATCAACAAACATTGGTGCAGAACATCAATATCTTCATCTTCCAAATATCCTCGTTGGCCATCATCAAGACAAAAAAAAGAGTCAGCTTTGTCTGGAGGGTAAATGGAAGAGGAGGAGAAGCCAGGTAAATTGCAGCTTTGAGCCAAGTACATGGTTTCATGCCTGCGAAGACATCCATTCATGCTTGCAGCTGCCCAACCCCTGAAGGAAGAGAAGCTTGAAGCAAAGATTCCAGATGTTTCATTGGGAAGCTCTCAAGAACTATTTGCATGTGCACCACAGCGGGAAGGTGCAATCAACATCTGCTTTTAGAATAGGTAGAACAGAATAGAATTCTCTATTGGCCAAATGTGATTGGACACACAAGGAATTTGTCTTTGGTGCATATGCTCTCAGTGTACATAAAAGAAAAGATACATTCATTAAGAATTAGAATAGAATAGAATAGAATAGAAGAGAAGAGAAGAGAAGAGAAGAGAAGAGAAGAGAAGAGAAGAGAAGAGAAGAGAAGAGAAGAGAAGAGAAGAGAAGAGAAGAGAAGAGAATTTTTTGGATGCAGGTAAGTGCAGGGTGTGCATAGAGGCTCAGGGAGGGTGAAAAATGGTCCTACCGGAAGTTCAGGAAGGCTGGAAATGGGCCCGTTTCCAGCCTCCGGAGGGCTTCTGGTGTCAGCACTTCAACCTGCATTTACTCTAGTGCTGACATAAGAAGGAGAAGAGGGGGCAGCTGGCAAGAGGACGCTTGACATTTCACCTACTTATTTTCCTTGAAGATAATATCTCCTAGGAGATGAGATGGGAGGGGGGACATTCCTGGGAACTTAAGAAGTAGATATGGGGAGAGTGATTTGGAAGAAGGCCAATGAGACGCAGAGAATTGGGGAACGGAAAGGGAAGGTTTGGGGTCAGGAAGTCAGAGTTGGCTACGCCACGATCGGGGACAGGTTGTCGTGCTTAATAAAATGAAAGATTTCTTCAAAGACTATCTGTTTGGAAATGCAATTTATTTTATTTGAGACGACATCGAAACCTGACATCTGGAGCCTGGGGAGGCTGTTTTCACACTCTTGGAGGCTCGAGGAAAGCCTCCGGAGCCCAGGGAGGGCAAAAACACCCCCCACCGCCATGGTGCAGGAGGCCGACTAGGCCACGCCCACCCAGCAACCGGGCAGAGAACTCCTTGCTAAAATTTTTGAAGTCCACCCTTGTGAAGAACCAACTTTCCACCAACAGAGTTTCATGCATCACTACCCCAAAGTGGCAAGCAGAGATTTTTTCTCTCTCTCCCTATTTGAAATGTATCTCACATAGGTTTTTCTTTTTTTTTTTTTGCCGTCCCTGAAGGAGCTGCTATCGGGCTTCTCAATCTTGTTAAACAGCTTCCTTGTCTCCCTCCCTTCTCTCCTTCTCTCTCTCTCTCTCCCTCTCACACACACACACTTGCTTTCCATTTCTTCGCTGGCAATATTGTTGTTACAGATCTATGCGCGGAGTGCCACAATGCTCTCCCTGGTGGGTGGCAATGAATAATATATTCATTACTATTCGATGCGAACGGGCGCATCAACAGAAGAAGCAGATTCCCACAGGTCACCCAGAAATCACTTACTTCGTTGTAGCAACCCTCCGGCTCCTTATTACATTTGCAAGCGCTGCGCACAGAGAAAGGAAGACGCCGATACGCGCACCGAGAGCATATAAAAGCATCGATTCCCTTTGCTACTGGACAACTTGGAAGGTGTGTTGTTGTTGTTTTAAAGGATGTGCAGCAGGGAGAGTATTCACTTACCTTCACTACCGGTTCGCAAATGTGAGCGCATGCGCAGGGCCTTCCACACATGCGCAGAACGTCAAAAACAGGACGTGATGACATCCGGGGGGGGGTTGGACAGAGCCTCCTGCAGCTGCCGCTACCGGTTTGCCCAAACCAGATAGAACTGGCTGAATACCACCACTGATGCGCAGTCCTCGACACACAACCCAAATTGAATTTCCGTCGTTAAGTCGGTACAATTGAAAGGCAAGCCACCATGTCACCAGACCCACTTTTATGACTCTTTTTACCGCAATGCTTAAGCAAACCCGGAGAGCCAGTTTGGTCTAAGTGGTGAAGGCACCAGCGAGAGACTATGAGTTCTAGTCCTGGTTTAGGCATGAAAGCCGGCTGGGTGACTTTGGGCCAATCACCAGGAGATGGTGAGTTCTAGTTCTGACTTAGGCATGAAAGCCGACTGGGTGACTTTGGGCCAATCACCAGGAGATGGTGAGTTCTAGTTCTGACTTAGGCATGAAAGCCGATTGGGTGACTTTGGGCCAATCACCAGGAGATGGTGAGTTCTAGTCCTGGTTTAGGCATGAAAGCCGGCTGGGTGACTTTGGGCCAATCACCAAGAAATGGTGAGTTCTAGTTCTAACTTAGGCATGAAAGCCAACTGGGTGACTTTGGGCCAATCACCAGGATATGGTGAGTTCTAGTTCTAATTTAGGCATGAAAGCCGGCTAGGTGACTTTGGGCCAATCACCAGGAGATGGTGAGTTCTAGTTCTGACTTAGGCATGAAAGCCGACTGGGTGACTTTGGGCCAATCACCAGAAGATGGTGAGTTCTAGTTCTGACTTAGGCATGGAAGCCGATTGGGTGACTTTGGGCCAATCACCAGGAGATGGTGAGTTCTAGTTCTGATTTAGGCATGAAAGCTGACTGGGTGACTTTGGGCCAATCACCAAGAAATGGTGAGTTCTAGTTCTAACTTAGGCATGAAAGCCAACTGAGTGACTTTGGGCCAATCACCAGGAGATGGTGAGTTCTAGTTCTGATTTAGGCATGAAAGCTGACTGGGTGACTTTGGGCCAATCACCAGGCGACTGGGAGTTGTAGTCCTGCCATAGGCATGAAAATCAGCTGGGAAACACTGGGTCTCTCTCTCTCTCTCTCTCTCTCTCTCTCTCTCTCTCTCTCTCTCTCTCTCTCTCTCTCTCTCTCTCAACAGCCCACTTCACAGAGTTGTTGTTATGGGGAAAGAGGAAGAGGAAGATTTGTTGGATATGTTCACCGCCTTGAGTTATTTGTAAAAATAATAAGGCAGGATATAAATAAACAAAGACTAAAAATCGAATCATTGCTGTACTTACATGAATCCTGTAGACATTTTTTCATCGTTTTCCTATGCAATGTTGAGCCATCCTAAATCATGGATTCGGGGCTACCTCTGGTCTCTCCCTTGACTTGCCTTTAAGCTACAATGCAAAATGAAGGTCTTTTTTACTGGAACGGCGATCTGCATTTCTCTCCAAAAGCTCTAATTGAATTGGAGAATTCGTGCGCCACAATAAACGCGTCTAAATTAGCGCTCCGAACTTGACCCACCTGGGTTTGCCAAAATAAAGGAATTTCGCTCAACGCTACACCACCAGGATTTCCTGAAATTCTGTCCGCCAAGACACTTCCCCCCCCCCCGAAACTTCTCCTTTCCTAATCTAGAATTACAGGCAGAGTTCCAACTTCGTAGTAAAAAAGTGTAATTTCTTCAGCGTAGAGCAAAGAAAAATAAGCATGGTTCCTTGCATTCTTTAAATTTTCTTTGCCTGGACTCGGGCGTCTTCTCTCTCTCTCTCTCTCTCTCTCTCTCTCTCTCTCTCTCTCTCTCTCTGTCTTTCTCTCTGGCTCTGGCTCTCTTTCTCTGTCTCTTTCTCTTTCTTTCTCTCTCTCTCTCTGTCTCTGTCTCTTTCTCTGTCTCTGTCTCTCTCTGTGTGTGTCTCTCTGTCTCTCTCTGTCTGTCTCCTCTGTCTCTCTCTTCCTCTCCCTCTCTCTCTCTGTCTCTCTCTGTCTCTCTTTCTCTCTGTCTCTCTCTTCCTCTCCCTCTGTCTCTCTGTCTCTCTGTCTCTCTTTCTCTGTCTCTCCCTGTTTCTCTCTGTCTCTTTCTCTTTCTCTCTGTCTGCCTCTCTCTCTCTCTCTCTCTCTCTCTCTCTCTCTCTCTCTCTCTCTCTGGCTATGGAGAATATTTTGCAAGGAAGAAAACCACAGTAGGAAGCACGCTGGCCAGTTGGCACAATTCTGCTCTGCTCTGCCCAGAATGGATTTTTTCAGCTTTAAATCTGTCCGCCAACTTAATCCTTTCTGCTTCCTTCGACAAAGTAAGGACTAGAAGGATATGAATCAAAGACTTAAGCACCTCGGCCATTTGGCACGCTGAAAGGGGTCAATGCCAACCCGCACTTGGAGAAGAATTAAGCCAAATACATTTCTATAAAACAATTATGGACAGCATGCTTCTCCACTTCAGCAAGCCTCCCAACCAAAAACTTGCTAGAACTTGCTAGCGTTTCTCAGTCAAGAAGGGGCAGATTATAAATTGGCAGATGATTTTCCGAAGGATAACTTCGGGGACCGAATAGCTGTTATTTAAAGAAGCGTTTCTCTGGAATTCGTGCAAGCGTCCAGCTCTCGGATAGGACAAAGGAGCTTTTCAAAGAATCCCTGCTTTGTGAATCTCTCCTTTCTTTGCTGTCCTCCGATTGCTGTTTGAAACTTTCCAGCCCATTTCAGAGAAGTAAAACCAATGGGGGGAGGAGGCGGGGGGAAGCCAGATTGGTTTAACGGCCCTGTGATTCGTTTAACACAGGGGTCAGCAACCTTAAACCCTCAAAGAGCCACAAAGGTCCTAACCAGAAAGCCCCCGTTCAATTCTGGAGCCGACCGGAAGTCCGGTTCCCCCACCATAGTCTCCTCCTAGTGCGGTGTCCTTTTTCCTCTACCTATCCTAACCAAAAGCCCTATCAATTGTGGAGCCGACCGGAAAAAAACGTCCCTTGCCATAGAGCAGTGATGGCTAACCTTTTTGCCGTCGTGTGCCAAAAGCGAGAGGAGCACGGGGGGTTTGCGTGCATGCATGCCCACACCCATAATTCAATGCGCCCCGGCCCCCCATACATGCATGTGTGACACACACCCCCATGCCCTCCCCCCGCTTTTGGCACACGATGGCACAGTGGGCCCAGTAGCCCTGTTTTTCGCCTAACCCAGGCTCCAGAGACTTTCTTGGAGCCTGGGGAGGGCAAAAACGGCTTCCCCACCCCTGCGGAGGCCCTCCAGAGGCTGGAAATGGCCTGTTTCCCGACTTCCAGTGGGCCCAGAAAGCCCATTTTTTTGCCCTCCCCAGGCTCCAGAGGCTTTCTAGGAGCCTGGGGAGGGCAAAAACGGCCTTCCACACCCCCTAGGAGGCCCTCCGGAGGCCGGAAATAGCCCGATTCTCTTGACTTCCGGTGGGCCCGGAAGGGCCGAAAATCAGATGGCCAGTGCGTGCATGTGCGCTGGAGCTGAGCTAGAGCAATGCTTGCGTGCCCATAGATATGGCTCTGCATGCCACCTGTGGCACGCGTGCCATAGGTTCGCCATCACGGCCATAGAGTCTCCTCTTGGCTCACCATGCTTCCCCCCCACTAACCGGAAGCTCCTCTCAAAATTATGGCACCGGCCAGCGACAGGGAGCCGCAGTAGAGGGATGAAAGAGCCACACGCGGCTCCAGAGCTGCGGGTTGCTGACCCCCTGGTTTAACAACTGTGAGAGAAATCCTCAAAATCATGCACAACTGGCTTATAGAACTGCCTTACTTAGCAATCAAAATTCTGATCTCAATTATAGTTGTCAAGTAGAGGACTAAATTTATTGGGGAAGGGTCATGCCTCACGAGGAATAGAATGCAACTTGCTTGTAGGACAGGGGTGTAAAACTTGATTCCATTGAGGGCTGCATCAGGGTTGTGTTTGACCTCGGGGGGCGGGATGGATGTGGCCAGCTCGACTTCACTTGTGTCGGGAGGCCGAGCACTCTGCCACTGAAAACGGGCTCCCAAGCTCCGTTTTCAACCACGACAGCCTCTTGCCACCTTCTGCCAGCGAAAACGGAGCTCTGGAGGGCTGCGTGCTGGCAGAGGCACTGTGGGCTTCTTCTTCACTGTTTCCAGAGTGGCCCTGAGGGCCAGATCTAAGCACCCCATGGGCAAAATCGGCCCTTAGGCCTTAAGTTTGACACTCCTGCCTTAGGAGATGAACAGATCTGGATTCTCAAGTGCAAGTTGCAGATTAGAGTTTGGCAAGTCCAGGGCTGACTGATCAGCAAATGAAAGTTGTGTTCGTATCTAACGGGATCCATAACTGTTGGAAGGGCTCAACCATCTGGAGACACCAACAAAAAGCCAACAGATGTGCGAGCCATCTGAACAATTTATTTTTCATAGGTTTGGTTCACGCATGGAGGTTTTTAGCCATTCGTTCGGTTTTCTTTGCTTCTGGTTGCACGTTGTCTGAACTCAGGCACTCTGTGTGTATGTGTGTGTGTAAACCACAAGCGAAGATTTAGAGTGTGGAGGGAACCCAGCCAATTATTCAAATCATCCCATTAATGCCATAGACGCAAGCTATGCCAAATGTGTCAATCCAGATTTGCTGTAAAACACAAGTATATTAACGGAACTAAAGTCAAGATATAAATTTGCTCTTTTAAAAAAAAAGAAAAAAGAAAAGAGCTATTTATTAAGACATGGAGTGGGGATTAGGACAGCAGAGTGTTTAATGAAGCCAGAAGAATAAAAGAAAAGAAAAAGGAAATTGCTTTCTCTTCTCCCAGCACACCACTTTGTCTGTCTAAACACTCTGTTAAAACTAAGCAAACATCCTAAAGAAAACAGCTGCCATCTGTATTATGTGCAAGAAAACTGTAATAAAAACAAATTGGTGGTGAGAAACAGAGAGAGAGAGAGAGAGACAGACAGACAGACAGACAGACAGACAGAGACAGAGACAGAGAGAGAGACAGAGACAGAGACAGAGACAGAGACAGAGACAGAGACAGAGACAGAGACATAGACAGAGTCACAGAGAGAGACAGAGGCAGAGAGACAGACAGAGAGTGTGGAATTGGGATCGTAGAAACACCCAGGAGCAAGAGTTCAGAGGCAGATGCATAAATAAATGTCTTAAACGTATTCATTCATACGATAAATCATATTAACTATGTACAACAGAGATCAAGTCTCATGAGAAACAAACACAAGAAGTGAGAGAGATGGAGAGCGCATGGTGGAAAAGGTTGGAGGGGGTTTTATATTCAGGGTAAGCCCCTCCTTTCCACATAGGGGTGGAGACACTCTCTGCCTCCACTGGTGTTTATAAGACACATGTGCCAATGGCTTGCAAATACTTGACAGAGAGAGAGAGAGAGAGACAAAGACACAGAGAGAGGGAGATAGAGAGAGACAGAGACAGACAGAGACAGTCAGAGACAAACAGAGAGAGACAGACAGAGAGGGGGGGAAGAGACAGATAAAGAGAGAATGCACTTATTTAGTCAAGTGTCACTTTCAGATTCACAAATGTTATGAGTTTCTCAGGAGATGAGCTGGACAACCAAGCTTGCAACACAGCTCTGAAAAAAGAAATGAAAAAGCAATATCACTCAGACATATACCGCTTCATAGTGCTTTTACAGCCTTCTCTAAGCGGTCAGCCTCTTGCCCCCAACAATCTGGGTCCTCATTTTACCCACCTCGGAAGGATGGAAGGCTGGGTCAACCTTGAGCTGGTCAGGATCGAACTGCTGGCAGCTGGCAGTCAGCAAAATAAGCCTGCAAAACTGCATTCTAACTACTGTGCAGGTGATTTCCACTTTTGAACAGGGTCGGGGCCTTTGCTTCAAAACCCATTGCAAGTTTATGATCCTGGAAAAAAAGACACGGTTGCTTTAAAGAGGTGCAGTAGGTTGAATGCAAAGTGCTATGCACACACACACACAGAGAGAGAAAGAGAGACGCACAGACACACACACTACAAAGAAGACTTGGTAGATGAAAGCATCACGGTCACAACTCAACATTCATTGCGAAACACCCCCCCCCCCATTCTTCCTGCAGACATAAAATGTGGACGAGTTCCACACTTCACGCTATGCAAATATTGGTGTTAATTGTTCTCAAATGAAAAACATATTATTTAAATCAGAACGCTCTTCAGATGTATTTTGGCACGTGTACAGGTGCTGCATTTTGCCAGATGTGGGAGTAACAAGTGCAGTTTTGACGCTTAACCATCTGCTTCCTTCCTTATTCTATCACGCTTTTTTTCTCCCCCTCTATTATCTCAAGGGCCTTTTTGTTTTAATGATGCACTTCATTTTACCTCCTTTCAGACCTTAGCAAAACCAAACAACCCGATTCGGCAATATGGGAGGGGGGAAAAGAAGAAGGAAAAGAAAAGCTTCTAAGAGGCAGAAAATGACATTTGCCTGGAGATAAAACAAATCAATTCAGAAGAAAGAGAGAGAATAAAGCGATATATTTATTCCTCTGTCTGAGAACGGGCATGTTTGATGTTTGTGACAGTTATAACTCAGGGCACCAATCAAAACATCACGTATGCCAGGGCCTAGCATGCAAAATGGGAACTAAGATCCCTCTTTTTTTCAATTCTGTATCAGGTCTCCATTCAGGCATATATGAAATAGAGTAGGCTACCGGTGAATGAAGGCAAAGAATGTTCTTTTTGCTGGCATTTTTAAACTATCAAGTGGTTTGGTCTGGTGGTGAAGGCACTATCAAGCTAGGAACCAGGAGACCGGGAGTTCTAGTCCCACCTTAGATACGAAAGCTGGCTGGGTGACTTCGACCCAATCACTAGGAAATGATGAATTTAGTCCCGCCTTAGGCACAAAAGCTGGCTGGCTGACTTTGAGCCAATCACTAGGAGATGGTGAGTTCTAGTCCCGCCTTAGGCACAAAAGCTGGCTGGCTGACTTTGAGCCAATCACTAGGAGATGGTGAGTTCTAGTCCCGCCTTAGGCACAAAAGCTGGCTGGCTGACTTTGAGCCAATCACCAGGAGATGGTGAGTTCTAGTCCTGCCTTAGGCACGAAATCTGGCTGGGTGACTTTGAGCCAATCATTAGGAGATGGTGAGTTCTAGTCCTGCCTTAGGCACGAAAGCAGGCTGGGTGACTTTGAGCCAATCACTAGGAGATGGTAAGTTCTAGTCCTGCCTTAGGCATGAAATCTGGCTGGGTGACTTTGGGCCAATCACCAGGAGATGGTGAGTTCTAGTCCTGCCTTAGGCACGAAATCTGGCTGGGTGACTTTGAGCCAATCACTAGGAGATGGTAAGTTCTAGTCCTGCCTTAGGCACGAAATCTGGCTGGGTGACTTTGAGCCAATCATCAGGAGATGGTGAGTTCTAGTCCTGCCTTAGGCACGAAATCTGGCTGGGTGACTTTGAGCCAATCATTAGGAGATGGTGAGTTCTAGTCCTGCCTTAGGCACGAAAGCAGGCTGGGTGACTTTGAGCCAATCACTAGGAGATGGTAAGTTCTAGTCCTGCCTTAGGCATGAAATCTGGCTGGGTGACTTTGGGCCAATCACCAGGAGATGGTGAGTTCTAGTCCTGCCTTAGGCACGAAATCTGGCTGGGTGACTTTGAGCCAATCACTAGGAGATGGTAAGTTCTAGTCCTGCCTTAGGCATGAAATCTGGCTGGGTGACTTTGAGCCAATCATCAGGAGATGGTGAGTTCTAGTCCTGCCTTAGGCACAAAAGCCGTCAAGGACTCCACAGTTCAACCCTGAGCTACAAATATTCTCTTCCATTGACGTTCGTTTTCTTTCTACCCTAATTTCTTACTTAGGGGAGAGTGAGTCCTTCTTTGTTTTCTGACACCAACCTTTTCTTGAAGCAAGCTTGGAATGCAATGAATTGATGGCTTCACCCATCCCCAGTGGCCTTAATTAACAGACTGCATAAAGACATGGCCGGGGTCAAAAGCTCTCATTGGGCTTGAAAAGGATGCAAAAGGAGAACGTGCGTTGTAGCCAGCCGAGGTCCATTCTGAGAGGCAGGTGGGTCAGGTTCTTGACAGCCTTTTTGTTCCCAATCAATGGGAAATTAATTGGTTTCTTTTAATGGGGAAGGACCAGGGAGAACCATACAACCAACCTGCTGGATGAACGTTACACACGCAGCTGGGATTGCTTCAAGCCAAAAGACTGTTGACATTTCCCTCTGTCTTTTGTCAATAGATAATGGTTGACTTTGAACCGAACGACTGGGACTTCACCAACACTTGTCTCTGGCCACGGTGCAAATTTCTCTGACGTCTGGATGGAGGAGAGGAACAATCGTCCTCTTTTTTTAAAAAAATTTCCAATGGTTTTCACGGAGAACAAATTTGGAAACCATGAGTCATCTGTCATAGGCAGCTGTCTTCTATTTGGAACTGTCAGATGGTCTAGGGTTACATTATACACGAAGTGCCAGCTCTGATTTATCTCCAGAGACAAGTTTCGTTTCCCCCAAATCATCGGTCGATCAGGGACAGGAACCCGCAAAATTAGAACCCTGCGGTTCTGAAACCAGAATAAGAGAGTTGGAAGGGACCTTGGAGATCTTCTCGTCCAACCCCCTACTCAAGTAGGAGACAAATGGTTGTCCAGGCTCTTCTTGAAAACCTCCACTGATGGAGCACCCACAACTTCTGGAGGCAAGTCGTTCCGCTGACTGGTTGTTCTCACTCTCAGGAAATTAGTTCTAGGTTGGATCTCTCTTTGATAAATTTCCATCCGTTATTTTGTCCTTCCCTCAGGTTCTTTGGAGAATAGGTTGACCCCCAATTCTTTGTGATAGCTCCTCAAATATTGGAAGGATTCTATCATGTCACCCCAGTCCCTCTTTTTTTTTTCCAATAATTTTTATTAATATATTCTATACACCAATACACAAATAAAATATACAATCCTGCCACCATGGTATAATGTGATTACCTTGTCCATAAATATAAAGTCATTTCTTTATATATACATATTTGCCATCATATGTATACATCATCATATATCTATTCTATCCCACCTTTTCTGGACCCAATCATACCATAATTTCCAACTGTTATAAAATTCTGAATCTTTTTTACCATTGATCAATCTAGTTAATCTATCTGATTCCGCACACTCATTAATTTTATATATTATTTTCAGATCCATCGGTAAGTATTGATTTTTCCACTCCTGCGCATACGCTAATCTTGCTGCAGTAATAATGCGAATCAACAAGAACCATATATCTGATTTAACATTCAAAGGTTTTGCCCCCAATAGGAAAATCTCGGGCCTTAAGAGATTGCTGGTTCTGAAACTCTGGTTTCTCTTCAGATCGTATAAATCTTTCGCCTTTTACCCCAGTCCCTCTTGATGGCTTTCCGTTTGTCCTCTTGGTGGGCTCTTCCATCATCCCTTGCCCATCAGTCTTTGCCACACACAAGACTCTGTAGACCATGTTGTTGCAAGCATGCTGAGTTGTAATGCTGGTTTCTTGGTTTTTGGTACCACAGGTGACAAAACCTGGCAAAATCTCTGGCTTTGTGTCCCTGGCTTTAAAGTGCTTAACAAGGCCCTAATTTGACTCCATTTACTCCAATTAGTTCAGTTTGATTTTGTTTATTTCAGATGTTTGATTAAACTTTGCTTAAAATGGAACTAATCAAAGGAGCAGTTCAACTTAGTTAAACAAGCAAACTAAGCGAATTAAGGCTTAATCTGAAGCAGATGCCCCACTTCGACTGTTCTCCTGTTGGCGAGGAACTCCAAAGAGGAACAGGCTTAGGAGAACAAAGACGGATGCAGCTGGAAAACCTAGTTTGAGTTTGGCTGCGTTCACACAACATGTCAATTTCTTTGGGGTTCACCGTGTCACGGAAACCAGGCCAGTGTGTGTGGTTCATTTGAAATTCAGGCAAAAATCCATGCCGTTGGGTTAACTCAATAAGCTTTTTGTTTCAGTAAATACAGTGTGTTGAACCCAACCCTTGAGCGGGTTGCAAAGTTGGAGTTAGACCAGGGGTCGGCAACCCTAAACACTCAAAGAGCCACAAAGGTCCTAACTGGAAGCCCCCCATTTAATTCTGGAGCTGACCAGAAGTCCAGTTCCCCCACCATAGATAAATAGATAGATAGATAGATAATTTTATTACTATACCGCCCCTCTCCCGAAGGACTCAGGGCAGTGCACAGCCAAGTAAAAAACACAATACAAATCCCAATTAAATTTAAAAATTATTAAAATTATTACATTTACAACCAAGATTCGTTAAAAACCTAAAAATTTAAAACTCCAAATTTAAAACTCCTTTACAAAGATAGCCCTGCCTGTCGGAAGAGCAGGGTCTTGAGGGCACAGCGAAAAACTCGGAGGTCAGAGATTGTGCGTATAGCATGGTGTCCTTTTTTCTCCTCCTAGCATGGCGTCTTTTTTCTCTACCTGTCCTAACCGAAAGCCCTATCAATTGTGGAGCCAACTGGCAACAGGGAGCTGTAGCAGAGGGATGAAAGAGCCACATGTGGCTCCAGAGCCGCAGGTTACTGACCCCGGAGTTAGACCATCTTCTGGGTTTCTTCAAAGATGGGGGAAGAAAAGAGGTGGGTTAAGTGATTTCTTTGAAAAAGAAGTGCTTTGTGGGTTTGAACTTAGGGGCTCTTAGAGGTTGTGGAATGCTGAACCCCTGGGGTCTGTTCTGACTTTCCTCGTGCTATACCATAGTAATGTGTGAATTGATTTGTGTGTATCTTGCCTTTACTATTATTACAAATAACTCAAGGGAGTTACACCTTCCCCCTCCTATTTTCCCTGCAACAACAACATTGTGAGGTGAGTTGGGCTGAGAGAGAATGACTGGTCTAAAGTCACCTAGCTGGCTTTCATGCCTGAGGCTGGACTAGAACTCCCAGTCTCCTGATGATTGGCCCAAAGTCACCCAGCTGACTTTCAGGCCTAACACAGGACTAGAATTCACCGTCTCCTGGTGATTGACCCAAAGTCACCTAGCTGGCTTTCATGCCTAAGGCAGGACTAGAACTCCCAGTCTCCTGATGATTGGCCCAAAGTCACCCAGCTGACTTTCAGGCCTAACACAGGACTAGAACTCACCGTCTCCTGGTGATTGGCCCAAAGTCACCCAGCCGACTTTCATGCCTAAAACAAGACTAGAACTCACCTGGTAATTGCTCAAAGTCACCCAGCCAGTTTTCGTATCTAAGGCGGGACTAGAACTCACCATCTCCTGGTGTTTGGCCCAAAGTCACCTGGCCAACTTTCATGCCTAAGGCGGGACTAAATTCATCATCTCCTAGTGATTGGCTCGAAGTCACCCAGCCTGCTTTCATATCTAAGGTGGGTCTTATTTTCGGAGAAACATGGGTAGTTGGAAATTAAAGCGTAGAAAACACAAGTATTCAGGATGCTCATAATATAAGCCCTACTCCCAAAATAAGCCCCAGTTAAGATTGTCAGCCAGACGGGTGCATTTAGTACCCTATTTCCCCCCAAAATAAGACCTAACCAGAAAATAAGCCCTAATGCGTCTTTTGAAGCAAAAATTAATGTAAGACCCGGTCTTATTTTCGGGGAAACACGGAAGTTGGTAACTAAAACACACTTATGTCCATTTCACGAGCGTTCATGGTCGTCCTGGCTGGAAAGGCAAGGAAAAGAGAGTGTGTGAAGGCTGAATTAAAAGTGCTGACTTAGAGGTGAACTCCTACAGTAATATAAGACCTTGGCTTTCTGTGATTTGCTTGACTGCCTTGCTACATGTCGGAGGCAAAGCACCACATTAAATAGCCTGCTTAGGTAGCCACTTCGAGGTGAACTATCTTTGACCCATTCCCCTGTCAAGCTCTGGTAACCACAACAGTCTCCAACAGGATCTAGACAGGTCCAAAGGAAGGAAGCTAAGCTTCATGAGCAAGGGGCTTCTTGAGTTGTACATGACCCACAATCTGCATCTGATCACGATCTCATTGATGCAGTAAGGCAGTGTTTCCCAAACTTGACCCTTTGAAGATGTATGGACTTCAACTCCCAGAATTCCTCAACCAGGCATACTGGTTGCGGAATTCTGGGAATTGAAGTCCATGCATCTTAAAATAGCCAAGTTTGGGAAACACTGCAGTAAGGCATATGCTTAGCAATTTTGTGATCCCTAACACCACCACCACCCCAAAAAAAAAGAATGTGAAGGACCAACTGTCTGCAAGGAGTATAAATCCTTCCATTCCCCACCATCCAGTCAGAGCTGAAGAAGCTTCTTGGATGAGAAGTGAAACGTCTTCAAAAGAAGAAACAAGAAAGTCAAGTTGCCTCTTGAAAAAAAGCACCTTTGGGACAGCCAGAACCTGGACGACTGAGAATCTCTACAGATAGCTGTACAATTTGGGATGGACACCCTTTGAACGGTGTGGGAGTAGGAATGTACTTCCAGAGGGGGTGGAAAAAATTGCAGATTGCAGGAACCATTTGCTCCACTCAGGTGACCCTGAGGACACAGATAAACCTCCAAGTGCTTCAAGGACCTTCTAAAAGGATGCAAATGACCAGCTGTCTGCAAGGAGTATAAATCCTTCCATTCCCCCACCATCCAGTCAGAGCTGAAGAAGCTTCTTGGATGAGAAGTGAAACGTCTTCAAAAGAAAAAACCAGAAAGTCTCTTGAGAAAAGCACCTCCATGGCCTGGATGACTGAGAATCTCCATAGACTTTTAGCTGTGCAATTTGGGATGAAGACTCTTGGAATGGTGTGGGAGTAAGAATGGATTTCCAGAGGGAAAAAAAATTGCAGACTACAGGAACCAGGAGCATAACTCAGGTAACCCTGAGGACACAGATAAATCTCCAGATGATCTTAACAACCCACTAAAAGGATGCAAATGACCAGCTGTCTGCAAGGAATATAAATCCTTCCATTCCCCACCATCCAGTCAGAGCTGAAGAAGCTTCTTGGATGAGAAGCAAAATGTCTTCAAAGAAAAAAACAGAAAGTCCAGCTGCCTGTTGAAAAAAAAAGCACCTTTGAGACAACTGTGAGTTGGATGACTGAGAAGCTCCATAGATAAGTCTCCCTGTTGCCCTCCAGCCACTGGCATTTGGTGTTGGAGACTTCCCGCTCCCGCTGCCGATGTTAGCAATATCGTGGTGGCAACTTTTCTAAAGTGTGTCAGAGGCACCTGAGAACCGATGCTCCTTGTCAAATTAAACCACAACAGGCAGTGCACTGCCAACTCTTGGCACGAGCTCTGTGGCAAAAGGCAGGGATTCGTTTGAGAAGGAATTGGCTGCAGCAAAAAAAACAGAAAGAATTCCTCACTGCTTAAGCAGTTATTCCCACTTGCAAATTAAGAATGGATGGGAGCCAGCCAAGCTTGGCTGCATTGCAAGGAAATGCATTCCCATCAAGACTGCAGGGCACGGGGTAAGAAGCTGGAGAGGCTTTGCTTGCACGAAAAAAAAAGGGGGGGGTCCATTTCATTCCCCTACAGCTCAAATCCGTGTTTGTGGGGAGGGAGGGGGGGTTCTAAGTCAGCCTGATACTGACACTTCATACCTTGTGAATGGATTGCCTGCTCAGGTAGTCCTAGGATAATTAAGAGCAATACACTTTCTGAGCAAACATAAAAAGATGTGCCAAAAATGCTGGGGAGAACCCCTGATTTTTAGGCTTAGTGGGCTAGGATATCTCTTTGTTGTTGGTAGTTGTGAAGTTGTGTCCGATCCATCGCGACCCCATGGACAACGTTCCTCCAGGCCTTCCTGTCCTCTACCATCCTCTGAAGTCCATTTAAGCTCAGGCCGACTGCTTCAGTGACTCCATCCAGCCACCTCCTTCTCTGCCGTCCCCTTCTTCTTTTGCCCTCCATCTTTCCCAGCATTAGGCTCTTCTCCAGTGAGTCCTTCCTTCTCCTTAGGTGGCCAAAGGATTTGAGTTTCCTCTTCAGGATCCGGCCTTCTCAAGAGCAGCCAGGGTTGATCTCCTCTAGGACTGACCGGTTGAGCAGTCAGGGTAGCTCTAGGATCCATAAAAATGGGGTTCAGAGCTGTGACTCTTGGCCCAGTTGCTTCTCCTTGGGATAAAGTCAGCCACCGCGTTGTCTTTGTGGATATTCCCATTAGCAGAAAAGAAAGCGTTGTCATCCAATTAATTATTCATCGCAACTTATGCACTCGGCTCCAGCAGTTAAATTTCTTCCTTTCTCCCTTCCCCCCCCTCTCTCTCTCTCATTTGTTTTACAAATCTGTTTGCCGGGATGCAAAAATAATTCTACAGACGCAGGGTCGTTTGGGATAAATGCATAAATGCCGGGTAATGCTACGCTAAAATGGTACTTGGTGAGGTCTCGGGCAGGGCAACAAAAATCGATCGAGTTGGACATTAAAAAAATAATAATAATACAGCTTGGAAGCCCGATTCAATTAGAATTCCCTGGAAATCTTGGTGTTCTTTACAAACAGAATAACAATATGGACAGGGGTGGGTTTCACTTACCTTGAACATTGGTTCGTCCCGTGTGCACTGTCCGTGCATGCGCCCAGCCTTCTATGCATGTGCTTTGCTCGCTCGCACGCTTTTCTTGCATGCACCCAGCCTCGAAAATAGCACGACTTGGAGCCGGGGCAGGTGGGCAGGCCCACCCGCGATCGCTGCTACCGGTTCGCATGAATCGGCTGAATACCACCTCTGAACATGGCCATCCTACAATCTGTCGTTGGTCCGTAATTGTCCGGAGTATTTTTCCTGTTGCTGGACTGATTACTTTGATCTAGTATTTGTGTCGTTTAGTAGATTGCTTAAATTTGCCTTTATTATTTTGATAAAGAACTCAAGGGAGCAAATACATCTCCTCCCGCCTCCTGTTTTCCCCACAACAACAACTCGGTGAGATGGGTTGGGCTTAGAGAGAGAGGGACTGGCCCAAAGTCACCCAGCTGTTTTTCATGACTAATGTGGGACTAGAATTCACCGTCTCCTGGTGATTGGCCCAAAGTCACCCAGCCAGCTTTTGTTCCTAATTCTAGCGGGACTAGAATTCATTGTCTCCTAATCCCAGAATCATCCAGGCATTTCATACCTAAGATGGGGCTAGAACCAGATTCTTTCTCTCACACACACCCAACCCACCTCACTATGCACTATTGTCCCAAAATGATTCTGAAATTTGAATTCAGTGGTAAAATCCAAATTTTTTTACTACCGGTTCTGTGGCCGTGGCTTGGTGGGCATGGTGTGGCTTGGTGGCAGGAGAAGGATACTGCAAAATCTCCATTTCCACCCCACTCCAGGGGAAGGATACTGCAAAATCCCCATTCCCACCCCACTCTGGGACCAGCCAGAGGTGGTATTTGCTGGTTCTCCAAACTACTCAAAATTTCCGCTACCAGTTCTCCAGAACCTGTCAGAACCTGCTGGATTTCACTCCTGCTTGAATTGGATCTCAGCAATTTTCTGAACAGATTTGGAGTTCTAAATCTCATCGGTTTTAATGTCTGAAAGATCCAAATGAGATCAAGGTTAATTTGCACAAAGGAGCTTCGTTCAGGGAGTGGGGGGGAATGATTTTCCTAAAACGTTGATGACTTTCATATTGTCTTCCAAATGCAAAGCCCTCTAAATCACCAAACTGTTTTGGCCCAGCATAAATTAAAAGCCTCCTGCAACCTGGAAGCATGAAAAATTGGGTTAATTAAGGAAATGCTGACCCTTATATGTAAGCTGCTCCGCCACATGCAGCTCCAATGCTTTACAAGATTAAGAGGGCTCCGATTTAGTGGCACGTGGCAGGAAATAATAAATAAGAAATGGGGGGGGGGGAAATCCATCAAGCTCAATTGAGCCTTGTGTAATGTGCTCGTGACATAACCGAGATTAATTTTGCTAATCCATCACAGGCTATCCATGCGTTTCCAGACAACACACGTCAAATTGAAAATACATTATCAAAGTAGGCCCTCATCTTAGACAACATCCAAGTTCAGGAAGCCAGTGGGCAGAGTTAATCCAGCTGCTTAACACATCTATAGTCAATCAGACAGAAGTCATCATTTGTGTAAGAGAGAGAGAGAGACACCTGAAAAAGAGGGCTAGAGAATGATCAAATAAGAGACTGTTAAGGATACCAACCAGCAGAGTAAATGCACAAGGAAACGTTGCTGAGAGCAATGAATAAGAGATATGCAAACTGGTTTATCAAAAGCTTACTTTATAGTAGAAAAACAGTCTCATAGTCTTTAAACAAATTCCAAGTCTTTGCCAGTAAAATCAGTCCAGTAGTTACAGATATCTTCTTACCAAACAAACATTAGTTGGTTAGAATAACAAACTCACTCTGGTTCACAAACCACAATGGAAGCAGATCCATCAAACGATGATTAGCAGATAGCAATTCCTCTCAATGGTAGCATATCATCTCAGCTTCATCATCAAACTGAATACGTTACAATACCTTGCTTAAATACTCTCACAACCAGTCATTACCTAATTACAGCATGACTCAGCATTACAATGAAAACCTTTAAAGTAACATAATACATTTACAGATTACAGTACACATATATTGTGTACTTGTACAAGTTACAGTACACATATATTGCCTGGACAACTGTTAGGCTCAAACCATATCCTAACAGAGACAACATAGCCCGCAGCTGTATAACGGGAAGAAGACAATAAAGGAGAGGGTGGGAAATCTGTCGTTTCGGACCTGCAAGCTTCTATTAATGTAGCCTTACAGTAAAATAGGATTTCACAAATTTTACGCTTTAGAAAGCCTTAGGACGGCCACACTTGGAATATCGCATCCAGTTTTGGTCACCACAATATAAAAAAGGATATTGAGACTCTGGGAAGGTTGCAGAGAACAGCAACCAAGATGATTAGGGGGCTGGAGGCTAAAACATACGAAGAACGGTTGCAGGAATTGGGTATGTCTAATTTAGTGGAAGGGACGCGGTGGCTCAGTGGCTAAGACGCTGAGCTTGTTGATTGAAAGGTCGGCAGTTCAGCGGTTTGAATCCCTAGTGCCGCGTAACGGGGTGAGTTCCTGTGACTTGTCCCAGCTTCTACCAACCTAGCAGTTCGAAAGCATGTAAAAAGTGCAAGTAGAAAAATAGGGACCACCTTTGGTGGGAAGGGAACAGCGTTCCGTGCGCCTTTGGCATTGAGTCACGCCAGCCACATGACCATGAAGATGTCTTCGGGCAGCGCTGGCTCTTCGGCTTTGAAACGGAGATGAGCAGCGCCCCCTAGAGTCAGGAACGACTAGCACCTATGTGCGAGGGGAACCTATACCTTTTGTTGTGGCCCGTCAGCAGCCTGTGCAGCTAGTAGCTGATTCAGACAGCGAGAAGGCTGGTGTGGTGCTGCGAGTCAGACAATGAGGAGGCTGGAGAAGATGTGGTGCCAGAGGCGGGGATTCAGCCACGGCCTTCAGAACCTCCAGAAGCTCCCATAAGTGAAGAGGAAGAAGAGGAAGAGCCTCTTCTCGATGCACGGGCGCGCAGAGCTGCCAAAAGGCAGGAGTGGTTCCTCAGGAGGATGTCTCCTCGAGAGTAAGGCTTGGGGCTAATTGGCCACTCCCTCAGCCTATTTAAGGAAGGATGACGACTGAGGCAATTTGCAGGGAACAACTTCGTTCACTCTCCTTCGCATCTTGATCTTAGTTCTCTTATCAGTTTCCTGCAAATTGCTTCTGGGCATTCTGCCAACCATAGTAAGATTACGATTATTTATTCTTTGGATTCTTGTAGGCTGTTAATTAAGTTAATTAACAGCCTTTGTTTGAAAAAGACTGATTTAATTTAGTAAACTAAGGTTTCTACAGACTTTGTGTGTGCTGCGTTCTTTGGGGTCCATATCTGGGGCAGAACATCTTTACCTTTTTAATTTAGCAGATAGCAGTGTTCCAGTATTTGAGGGGCTGCCACAAAGATTGAGGGGGGGGGTGGCAAACTATTTTCCAAAATACCAGAATGCAAGACAAGAACCAATGGATGGAAGCTAATCAAGGAGAGAAGCGACCTAGAACTAAGAAATTTCCTAATGGTGAGAACAATCAGCCAGTGGAATGGCTTGTCTTTGGACGTTATGGGTGCCCCATCAGTGGAGGCTTTCAAGAAGAGACTGGTCTGAAATGGTCTAGGGCCATGATGGCAAACCTTTTCGGTACCGAGTGTTGAAAAGGGAGAGCGCGCATGTGTACACGCGGCACCAAGTGCCAAAAAGGGAGCACTTTGCGCGTGTCAGGGCCGCGACCAGGAAGAGGAGCTGCCCAGGGGGCATGCGTGTGCCAGATAAGGTACTTTTGGTTTCTGGCATGCCAGCAAATCTTCCAGTTACTGCCGTGCATGCACACGCACAAATCAGCTGGCTGGCGTGCATGCTCACACCGGAAAATGGAAGACCAGCTCTTCTGGTTTCTGGCACTGCCGCGGAAACAAAGGCCAGCTGATCATTGCATGTGCATGCATGCCAGAAACCCGGGCGAGGAACGGGTGACACTGTGTGTGCCAGGCGACATGGCTCCGCGTGTCCGAAGCAGCATGTGTGCCACAGGTTCGCCATCACGGGTATAGATTCTTCTGCTTGATGAGGGGGTTGGACTATATGACCTCCAAGGTCCCTTCCAACACTGTTATTCTTTGTTCTAGGACAGGGGTCAGCAACCGGCGGCTCTGGAGCCGCATGTGGCTCTTTCACCCCTCTGCTGAGGCTCCCTGTCGCTCAAAATATGTGTCACAACCGCCAATGTGCGACATCCGCCGGCACGTGATTTATTGAGCTTTTCGACCCCCGGTAGGCCAACCATGGACAAATCCAAGAAAAGAAAAGTTTCAGAAGAAAACAGAACATTTAATTCAACTACATAGGCTAGTTTTGTGGCCGCTCAAGAAATAGTCAGGCACGGGAAGGGTTTTGTGGCTCCCGGTGTTTTCTTTTCTGTGGGAAAACGGGTCCAAATGGCTCTTTGAGAGTTTAAGATTGCCGACCCCTGTTCTAGGATTAGCTCATCTGGTCTGTTTCCTGTCTAGTCTGTTGGATGCTTATCCTACGGTTGGGTAGTTCTGTACCTTTAACTGCTACAACTGGACTTGTAAGCAAAGTATGTTTTTGTGTTGAACCATGATTATTTGAAGAAGTGTTATCTTTGCTTTGAGAAGCCAAGTTTGTTTTTCTTACTACAAGTAAAGACTGTTTATTTTTCTTTAAACGTTCAGAGTCTGTGAGTATCTGTGTGTTTTTGCTAAGCGACGTATCTATTCGCTGTCTGGTCCGTTGCACCACTTTGCAGAGGGCAGTTATACCCTCAACAGAGTCTACCTGGGAAAGCATGACAGGTGCTTATAGGGAAACCTGTCTTTAGCGTTAATGAGCATTTCGCCTCAATTAGTCTGTTAAAGGGGAACCTCACTGTGTGCAACATACATTTTTCAATTAATCATGCAGTGAACCGAGGTCAAACATAGGCCCTACTTCTCTCTGTCCTGGTCTACTTAGCAGATTTGATGGGAGGCTAGAATGGAAAAGGGAGAGCGGAGAGGTGGTTTAAAAACCTCGGAAGCACAAACATGGAAATATTATAGATTTATGCAAATGTGTCAAACCCAGGGTGGCATTTGGTCTTGAAGATGTGTGCAGCCAAGGGGGAAAAATTTGAATATAAATGCCTTGGAAATGGACATCAATTAATTCAATACCGCGAATATGGATGGGCACTTTGTCTCGCCTTGTTTTCTCGTTCGAAACCGCAATTCGGGAGCCGATGGACCAAGAGAGATTGCAGATTGTGAAGTATGATACAACAGACAACCCGTCACCATATTCGGTCCTGCTTTAATAAACCTACCGCTCCACCTCCCTCAAAAAAATGCTAAGAGTTACCCCTTTTTGTCCCAGCAATGGTAGGGCATCTTGGGACACAACGTTGAAATAGTAGGAATGCTCTACTTCCTTGAACTTGGAGGAAGCCAGTTCTAGATCTTTTGGGAGGGGGCATTTTAGGAGCGAGTCCCAGGGTTTCTTGCCCCACCTTTATCAAGGTGGTTGGACCAAAGAACAGGAAGGAAACACCAAAGAACCTGTGAAACACCAAAAGAACCCAGAAAGTGCAGAGAATTGCCGCATTTTTCGGTGTATAAGACACACTCCCCCCCCCCCCCGTCAAAAGAGGCTGAAAATTTGGGTGCGTCTTATACTCTGAATATAGCCAAAAACACAAGGCATAGAGGAGGCGATGGTCTGTTCCAGGCTGCAATCCCTACAGCCTGGAACAGCTGATTGGGGGTATTCCGGGAGGCCGATCCACCCGCCAATCAGCTGCTCATGCTGAATCAGTCTGCCACAATGTGCTGAAGCTGATCTGGCTGTTTGCTATTTGCTGCAGGGACTGTCAGAGTTTGAGGCAGCAATCGCATCCAGAAAGCACACACAAGTAACTGATTCAACAGGATTCAATAACTTCTCTTTATATATAATATAAAGTAAATATACAATACCAAAAGCAGGTTTTCCAACCCAAGTAAAACACAAGCAGAGGAGAGGAGTTTCAATTTTAGTTTCAGAGATCAGCACAGCATGTAGCTTTAGAACAGTTGAGCTAAGCCACGCCCAGGCTCCTTGCTGTCTCCTTCCTTGTTGCTCACACAACAAATACTGTTGCAATTTCCAAACAGCCCTCAACTCTCCCACATACTGACAGGACGCTAGCCATATGAATACCATGAATACCAATGGATGCTGGTAGGCAGAGGCAGAATTTTTTTTTCTTATTTTCCTCCCCAAAAACTAAGGTGCGTCTTATACTCCGAAAAATACAGTAAACGGTGTAGCTCACATATGCAATCAGATTGGGGGGGGAGGTAGGTATCCAGGAGGAGAGAAAAATTGTTTAAATACCTGTGAAAACCACATGTGTGTGTTTGGTGGGGGGTTAGCCAGAGATAGATGGCATCTGATTAGGTAATGCCTCTGGAACTCAAATATTACAGTAGGAGACAAGCATGCTTATCTAGGCGTTGCATTCCCACATGGTTGTCTCCGAAGGTCAGGACAGATTGCCTGTTAGTTTGACGCTGAGTCCAAAGACTCAATGGAAGCATTTACAAAAGGGGGAAAAATGAAAAATCAGAGAAGAGCAAGTCCTTCAGCACAACTGCCTCTTCCCCAAAGTCCCCAAAAGGTTGGCTGAGTCTTCTTTCACACAGCTTCCTACACAATCCTTACAGATTACAGATTAACAGAGTTGGAAAAGACCTTATAGGTCATCCAGTCCAATCTTCTGCCCAAGCAGACCTTCCACCATTTCTGACAAATGGCAGTCCAATCTCTTCTTGAAAGTCTTAGTAAGGCCACACCTAGAATACGGCATCCAGTTTTGGTCACCACACTATACAAAAGATGTTGAGACAGAGAAGAGCAACCAAGACGATGAGGGGACTGGAAGCTAAAACATACGATGAACGGTTGCAGGAACTGGGCGTGGCTAGTCTGGTGAAGAGAAGGACCAGGGGAGACAGGATAGCATCTTCCAATATTTGAGGGGCTGCCACAGAGAGGAGGGGGTCAAGCTATTTTTCAAAGCACCTGAAAGCCAGACAAGGAATAACGGATGGAAACTGGACAAGGAGAGATTCAATGTAGAAATAAGGAGAAATTTCTGACAGTGAGAGCAATCAACCAATGGAAGCGAAGTTGCCTTTGGAAGTTGTGGGAGCTTCATCACTGGAAGCTTTCAAGAAGGGACTGGACTTCCATCTGTCAGAAATAGTGCAGGGTCTGCTTGGGCAGGGGGTTGGACTGGGTGACCTATAAAATCTCTTCCAACTCTATTAATCTGAATCTAATCTGTAACCATGATGATGAGGGGACTGGAGGCTAAAACATACAATGAATGGTTGCAGGAACTGGGCATGGCTAGTCTAGTGAAGAGAAGGACCAGGGGAGACATGATAGCAGTCTTCAGATATTTGAGGGGCTGCCAAAGAAAGGAGGGGGTCAAGCTATTTTGCAAAGCACCCAAAGGCCAGACAAGGAATCATGGATGGAAACTGATCAAAGAGAAATTCAACCTGGAAATAAGGAGAAATTTTCTGACAGTGAGAACAGTCAACCGACGGAACAGAAGTTGCCTTCAGAAGTTGTGGGAGCTTCATCACTGGAAACTTTCACGAAGAGACTGGACTGCCAACTGTCAAAAATGGTGCAGGGTCTGCTTGGGCAGTGGGTTGGACTAAATGACCTACAAGGTCCCTTCCAACTCTGTTAATCTGTAATCTATATGATGATGATGATGATGATGATGATGATGATGATGATGATGATGATGATGATGATGATGATGATAGTGGTGAGCCAAGGTTACCAAACCTGAGCAACCCTCAACTCCCAGAATTCCCTAGTCACTGCCGAGAATTGTGAGAAGTGAAAGTTCACACCTTCGAAAATTTTGTAGGTTAGAAGGTGCACCTCTTTTCCTGACCAAGTTGCTTCTTTCACCCTTGAATTTGCCCCCTCGGGCATCTTCTGGCCTCCCTCAACACACAAAATTGGTGATGTGAATTTCTTAAACGATGCAAAGAATATTCAGAGCTCAGGAGAGAAATTACAGTTATTTGAAACTGACAAAGCCTGACTCACCACCATTAACAAGCCTGTGTAATTATCGCACAAGGACGCTTCAGGGAACAGACGGTCTTAACACAGGAACTAGACACTTTGCCGAGTGCAACAATAAAAACTTTTAAGGAGAGGAAGGGGATATTATCTCTCTTTAAAAAAAGAAAGAAAAGGATTAAAGGAAAAAAGGAACAGCATTTAGCTGTATTTCGATTTACAGATTCCTTTTTCTTTTTTTCCAAAAGGTAATTGGGATCTGTTCGAGGGGCCGGAGAATGTTCCAAAGCTTTTCCACGAAATCTTTTTCTTTTCTTTCTTTTTTCCTGTTTCTATTTTTTTTCCATCTTGTGGCCTCGGGAAGAAGCAGATGCCAAACCACAAACAAAGCTGAAATCCAATTACAGTGGAATATTCTGAAGCCTCTCTCCATCTGTAATTGGTTAGCCTGTTTAAACATGCAAAGTGATTTTGCTCACAAACGCACGCACGCACAACGCCTTGCTTTTCCGAGCTTGCACGGCGGATGGTTCAGAATGAAAAATGGGGGTTAGATACCCTGCCTTCTTTTAAGGGTCTTGAAACTGAAGGCGCCAGTCCTCAACGGAGCTGAAGAGCTTTCTTTTATATCCATCTATATCAGGGATGCGGTGGTTCAGGGGCTAAGATGCTGAGCTTGTCGATCGAAAGGTCGGCAGTTCAGTGGTTCGAATCCCTAATGCCTAGTCCTTCACTATTTCCAGGGTGGCCCTGCGGGCCATATCTAAGCACCCCACAGGCCAGATCCGGGCCCAAGGCCTTGAGTTTGACACCCCTGATATAGGTAAAGGTAAAGGTTCCCCTCGCACCTATGTGCTAGTTGTTCCTGACTCTAGGGGGCAATGCTCATCTGCGTTTCAAAGCCAAAGAGCCAGCGCCTGTCCAAAGAAGTGTCCGTGGTCATGTCCTCAATTTACGACCACAATTGAGCCCCAAAATATCTGTTGCTTAGAGAGGCAGTTGTTAAGTGAATTTTGCTCCATTTCTCACTACAGGTGTAAAGTGACTCACTGCAGGTGTTAAGTTATTAAGTACACATATAGACCGGGTGAAGCCAGACTTAATAGCAGTAACTGTGAGTGGGATCCTGGAGTTTTAGTGGACAACCAATTAAATATGAGTCAAAAGTGTGTGGCGGCAGCCAAAAAAGCCAACACAATCCTTAGTTGCATTAACAGAGGGATACAATCAAGATCAAGGGAGGTACTAATACCACTCTATAAAGCCTTAGATAGTGTTTGGTAGTATTCTGTATCTTTTTTCTGTTTAATCTTCAATGTAAGTCTGTCCATTTCTGCACAGTCCAATATCTTCTTAATTATCTAGTGGTATTTCTATTAATCTTCTCATCGTTCCCACCACCCATCTCCTTCCACTTATGACTGTATGATTGTGATTTTGTTGCTGGTATCCTTATGATTTATATTGATATTGTTTCCTGATTGCTTATTTGTACCCTATGACTACCATTAAGTGTTGCACCTTATGATTCTTGACAAATATATCTTGTCTTTTTATGTACACTGAGAGCATATGCACCCAAGACAAATTCCTTGTGGGTCCAATCACAGTTGCCCAATAAGGTAAGGTAGGTAAATTGAGGACCCAGTTTGTGGGGGCAATAAGCTGACTTTGTATAAATATACAAAAGTATGAAGGCTATTGCTTAACGCATTGTAAGCCGCCCTGAGTCTCCGGAGAAGGCGGCATATAAATCAAATTTAAAAAATAAATAAATAAGGAATTCTATTCTATTCTATTCTATTCTATTCTATTCTATTCTATTCTATTCTATTCTAATCTAATTCTATTCTATTTCTTTATTTTTCCAATGCTGCGCAAATACAATCTTTGCTGCTGTTAATACATGCAATATTAAATATACACTTTATTTATCAAATTTTTCTGGTACTATGCCTAATAAAAAAAAGTTCAGGTTTAAGAATCTACATGTTTTCCTGACATCTTCTCTAGCCACGTGTGTATTTTTGCCCCAATTTTTTTTTGCTTTAGCACAAATCCACCACAGATGATAATATGTGCCAGATTTTTGGTTACATTTCCAACATTTACTAGACATATTTTTGAACATTTTGGCTACCCTAACAGGTGGTAAATGCCATCTATAAAACATTTTATATAAGTTTTTAGAATAGAATAACAAAGTTGGAAGGGACCTTGGAGGTCTTCTAGTCCAACCCCCTGCTTAGGCAGGAAACCCTACACCACTTTAGACAAATGATTATCCAACATCTTCTGAAAAACTTCCAGTGTTGGAGCATTCACAACTTCTGGAGGCAAGTTGTTCCACTGATTAATTGTCCTAACTGTCAGGAAATTTCTCCTTAGTTCTAAGTTGCTTCTCTCCTTGATTTTCTTTATAAGAAGTTGCCATTGTTAATTTATAATTTCTTTCCCATATATTTTGCCATTTCTCGAATTCTATATTATATCCAAAGTTGTTTGCCCACTGTATCATTGTTTTTTTTTTTACTTGCTCATCTTCCATTTTCACGTTTAATAGAAAATTATATAGTTTCTTCATCAATTTTTTTTCATTGGAGTTCCACAATATCTGAGATTTCCACCAACTTTTTACACCCACTCAAACAGAGCCAAACCACTGCAAAGTTTTAATGCTCCAGGTTCTTCTCCTTCGGTCTGCTCACCTAATACAACCTTGAAGGTTGAAATCGGGATGCTTAAAATGTTCTCCTTTGGAAACCCTTCTGTATCGATTGCACAGACAAAAAAAACATTAAGAGAGACGTACACCAGGCAGCGAAGACAGCTGGTAATTCCTTCAGCACCTGTCTGTCACTCAAAAATGGCTCAGGCTGAAGGATTGTGAAGAGAGCAGAGCCAATAACGTTTTCATGGGTCCCTAGAAGCTGAAGAGCCATAAAGTTAAAAAAACAAAACAAAAACCTAACTGCGTCCTCATTTTCCACATCCATTCGGAAAGAAATTCTCTGAGGTTATCTCCAGGTTGATGTACATCAGTAAGATTGACATGATGGTGCATGCCGAAGTGTTGTGATCCACCAGCAGCCTGCGGAGCTGGCAGCGGAGTCGAACAGTGAGGAGGCTGGGGGGGGGACAATGGGCTCGTCCTTAAGTCAGGGGAAGGCCCGGACGAGGGCTCTGCGTCGGAGGCAGAGATGGGGCCAGGGCCATCTGGGAGCAATGTGTGGACTCCGGAGCCTCCAGAGCAGGGGTTGGTTTCTAAATTTTTTTACTACAGGTTCTGTGGGCATGGCTTATTTTGTGGGTTTGGCTTGGTGGTGGGGTAATGTGACTGGATGGGCGTGGCCAACTTTTTTTTTTTTTACTTTTAAAAGCATTTTTTTCTACAACCTTAAGAGGTTCCAGAAAAAAATGCCTTTAAAAGCCTCTGACGATCAGGCAACTCAGCTGGGATCACCAGAGGCTTTTAAAGGCATTTTTAAAAAGGCATTTTAAAGGTATTTTTGACTGGATGGGCGTGGCCAACTTTTTTTTTTTACTTTTAAAAGCATTTTTTCTACAACCTTAAGAGGTTCCAGAAAAAAATGCTTTTAAAAGCCTCTGACAATCAGGCAACTCAGCTGGGATCGCCAGAGGCTTTTAAAAGCATTTTTTCTACAACCTCTTCGGCCAAAGAGGTTGCAGAAAAAAATGCTTTTAAAAGCCTCTGATGATCCAAGCTGAGCCGTGTGATCATCAAAAAGCATTTTTTTGGCCTAAGAGGTTGTAGAAAAAATGCTTTTAAAAGTAAAAAAAAAAGCCTCTGATGAGGTGGGCGGGATAAGCGAGCAGTGACCGGGCCGGGGACCGGTTTGGGGGTGTGGCCAGCCAATGTTATTACCGGTTCTCTGAACTACTACAAATTTTTACTACCGGTTCTTGCGAATCGGTGCGAACTGGGAGAAACCCACCACTTCTCCAGAGGCGGATACCAGAGAGGCAGAGGAACAGGAGGAGCCTGTTCCTAGTGCATGCATGCGAAGAGCTGCCCGAAGGCAAGAGCAGCTAAAGCAAAAATGACGACTCAGGAGTAAGGCCAGGAGATGATTGGCCTCTCCCATAAGGCTTAAAAGAGCAGCAACAGCTCTTGGGCTCTTTGTTGGAAAGCAACGTTGCTACATTTGTTTCTTGTCGGCATCTCTTGTTTCTGGACTTCATGGGGCTTTGCTAAGAAAACCCTTTGGCAGGGTGCCAAAGAAGACAAAAGTTTGTGATAAGGCTGAAGGACTTTTTATGAAGGACTTGTTTTGGAATTAATTTGGACTAAGTTGAGAATGAAGTAATTCTCAGCTGTTCTAATAAAATATGTTTGTTTAGGACTGATTGTGTCTGGTAATAACTACTTGGGCCTAGGTCACAACACAAAGATATTTTGGACCGGTTCTGTCAGAAGCAAATGGATTGTGAAACTTGAGTCTTGCGGCCATCCGGTTCTTGACTTGTGATATGTCTGAAAGAAGAAGTTCCCAGATTGCAATCCTCAAGGTCAAAATTGGGGCATCAACAGGGAAGTTCTTGGCCTCTCAAGTCTTTTGGTTTGCAAGAGTGGGGAGTTCCTCAGCCGATCTTCCCTTGAATTGTTTGTCAGCACCACAATGCAAGTGAAGGACTGCACAAGGTTGAAAAGAAGGATGTCCTGTCATCGCACCATTTTCTCTGGGGCCTCCTCCTGCCTCTGAGACGGGAGAGAGGTGTGGGCCTCTTTTGAAAAGCATAGTCAGAATCAGAACAGACTGGAAGGGACCTTGGAGGTCTTCTAGTCCAGCCCCCTGCTCAAGCAGGTTGTCCTATACCATCTCAGACAAGTGGCTGTACAGTCTCTTCTTCAAAACCTCCAGTGATGGAGCGCCCACGATTTCTGGTGGCAAGCTGTTCCACTGGTTAATTGTCCTTACTTTTTAGGAAGTTTCTCCTCAATTCCAGGTTGCTTCTCTCCTTGATTAGTTTCCATCCACTGTTTCTTGACCTGCCTTCTGGTGCTTTGGAAAATAAGTTTGTGGCAGCCCCTCGAATATTGGAATACTACTATCATGTCCCCCCATAGTCCTTCTTTTCTCTAGACTAGTCAGACCCAATTCCCACAACCATTCTTCGTATGTTTTAGTCTCCGGGCCTTTAATCATCTTAGCTGATCTTCTTTGCACTTTTCCCCCAAAGTCTCAACATCTTTTTTGTAACGTGGGGACCAGAATTTAGGATAAAGGGGGTGGGCAAGCAACAGGGCAAAGAAAAAGCAGTTTTCTATGCTTGTTGCTGTTTCGCTTAGTAACAGAAATTTGGGGCTCAGCTGTGGTGGTAAGTCAAGAACTACCTGTATCTCCCTTTGATTGGCAGTGTGGTCCTGGAGGGAGGGGTTATCACAGAAGGAGGGGCAGGAACAATGGGAGCCACGGTGGTGCAGTGGTTAGAGTGCAGTACTGCAGGCTGCTTCTGCTGACTGCCGGCTGCCTGCAATTTGGCAGTTCGAATCTCACCAGGCTCAAGGTTGACTCAGCCTTCCGTCCTTCCGAGGTGGGTAAAATGTGGACTCAAGATTGTTGGGCGCAAGAGGCTGACACTGTAAACCGCTTAGAGAGGGCTGGAAAGCACTGGAAAGCAGTATATAAGTCTAAATATATTACTATTGCGCTTCCTTTTCTCCTCCCTCCCTCCCTCCCTCCATCCCTCCCTTCCTTCCATCCATGGTGCACAATGGTTAGAATGCAGTATTGCAGGCAAACTCTGCCCACTGCCAGCAGTTCAATTCTGAACCGGCTCAAGGTTGACTCAGCCTTCCCATCCTTCTGAGATGGGTAAAATGAGGACTCAAGATTGCTGGGGGCAAGAGGCTGACTCTGTAAACCGCTTAGAGAGGGCTGGAAAGCACTGTAAAGTGGTATATAAGTCTAAATATATTACTATTGCGCTTCCTTTTCTCCTCCCTCCCTCCCTCCCTCCCTTCCTTCCATCCATGGTGCACAATGGTTAGAATGCAGTATTGCAGGCAAACTCTGCCCACTGCCAGCAGTTCAATTCTGAACCGGCCCAAGGTTGACTCAGCCTTCCATCCTTCCGAGATGGGTAAAATGAGGACCCAGATTGTTGGGGGCAATAGGCTGACTCTGTAAACTGCTTAGAGAAGGGCTGTAAAAGCACTGTGAAGCGGTATATAAGTCTAAGGGCTATTGCTATTATCGGGTTTATCCCACCTGCAAGGAAGTGAAGAAAGCCCACAGCTCAGATACTTTGGGAGGAGGGTCAGAAGGGGCCTCGCTTGACTGCTCTCTAATAAGGAAGAGGCTGTGGCGGTGGGGGAGGAGATGTGAATAAGCATGGTTCACTTCCCTGTGTAATCAGTCAAGTTCAAAACACACAGCTGTGGCGACCGGGAGGCATTTGAACTGCAGTCTAACGTAGCAGCAACAGCTGGCAGAACCCGTGTTTGGAGAGGCCATCCCTAGAGAACGGAGGGATGGGGGGGGGCACAAAGGCAGGAAATCATGAAGTCAGCAATTTAATGGCTGAGCTGAGAAAGTGGATGGACAGGGGAGGGGGAAGAGGGCGGGAAAAACACAGGCGGGAGAAAGGAGGAGGGGGGAAGCGTACGGAAGAAGGGATGTGGAAAAAAATTCATTCCGTTTGCCTCTGAATGCAAACTAAGCAAAATATCAAGGTTTGCTTGTTTATTAGACTTCTTTAAAATCCTGCCTTTGTTATTGGGTAAGTAACTCAAGTGGGTGGACCCTTTGTAAAACTCCTTCCTCTTCATCTTTTTACCCGTAACAACAATCCTGGGAGGTGGGTTGATGAGAGAGAGAGAAAGACAGAGACAGAGACAGAGACAGACAGAGAAAGAGAGAGACACACAGAGAAAGAGAGAGACAGAGACACAGACAGAGATAGACAGACCGAGAGACAGACAGACAGAGACAGAGACAGAGACAGACAGAGAAAGAGAGAGACAGAGAGAGAGACAGAGACAGACACACAGAGAGAGAGACAGAGAGAGACAGAGAGAGAGACAGAGAGTGAGAGAGAGAAAGAGAGACAGACAGAGACAGACAGGGACAGGGACAGACAGAGAGACAGAGACAGGGACAGACAGAGAGACAGAAACAGAGAGACAGACAGAGACAGAGAGAGAGAGAGGGAGGAAGAGACAGAGAGACAGAGAGACAGAGAGAGACACAGAGACAGAGACAGACACAGAGACAGAGACAGAGACAGACAGAGACAGAGAGAGAGAGAGGGAGGAAGAGAGACAGACAGAGACAGAAAGAGACAGAGACAGAGGGAGAGACACAGAGAGAGAGACAGAGACAGAGACAGACAGAGACAGAGACAGACAGAGAGAGAGACTGATCCAAAATCATCCAGTCATGCCCAAAGAGGGCCTAAAATTCACCTCCTACTGGTGATTGACCCAAAGTCACCTAGCTGGCTTTCATGCCTAAGGCAGAACTAGAACTCACTGTCTCCTGATGATTGGGCCAAAGCCACCCAGCTGGCTTTCATTCCAAAGGTGGGACTAGAACTCACTATTTCTTGGTTTCTAAGCCAGTATCTTAACTGTTTATACCCTTGCCTGGTCTTCTATTGATCATCCAAGGGACGACTGGTGCAAAAAAAAGTCAAGGCAAAAAATGCACTGATGATGTTACCCCGTTGGGTAACGAAACGACTGCAACCAAGCAACAACCAAGCTCAGAGAGCACCAAGGACCCAGTAAACTCAATTTGTAGCCATGCGTAGAATTGCTGTTTGAGATGCAAGTCATTTGAAGAGAAGATCCCCAAATCCACAAATTCCTGAAGGCAAAAAAACAGTCTTCATCCAGGCAAAATCTGTGCCTTGATAGACAAGGAAATAATTGCACTCTTTTGTACCCGTTGTGTTATTCAACAATTGGTTGGCACCGTTGTCGAGTTCATTGTTGTTTTTATCTAGGGGGATCAGATGGAGACAAACGCCTTTTGTGTTCAACACACAGATCATGTTAGCCTCAACACTCACACAGAAACATTGGCCGATTCCTACAATCAAAGGGAACTGTGCAAACTTTGACAGTCTTTGTCCCAAGTCGTTGTTTCGCTTCTCATCTAAGAAGCTTCTTCAGCTGAAGAAGAGCTGAGAGCTGAAGAAGCTTCTTGGGTGAGAAGCAAAATGTCTTCAAAGAAAAACCAGAAAGTCCAGTTGCCTCTTGAAAAAGCACCTTTGGGACAACCAGGACCTTGGATGACTGAGAATCTCCACAGACTTTGACAGTCATTCCACAAAACTCTTGAGTCCTGAACTGTCCATGCTAGGGTCAGATCCCAGGGGCTATAAATCAGAAATGATGTTGTAGAGCAGGGGTGACAAACTGGATTTCTTCAAGGAGTGGATCAGCATTGTGGTTCTCGTCCGTGGGCCAGGATGGTGGGCGGGGAGGGAGATATGACGGATGCCTCTTGCAGCTCTCTGCTAGCCAAAATGGGATGTCCCGATGCCTTGTTTTCAGCCTTCATGGCAGGGGTGAAATCCAGCAGGTTCTGACAGATTCTGGAGAACCGGTAGTGGAAATTCTGATCTATTCTAAAGGCACTTTCTTCTTTGACAACCCGAGATGAGATTTCGACAACGTTTAGCACAGCCGTATTGTGAAAGCCCATTAAGAGCAACTGGTCAGCTGTTTGGCCCAGTAAGACTGGGAATAAGAGAATAATAACAGGGCTGCGTTGTTAGTCTAATGGAATAAATACGTTAGCATATCTCCGTTGCTTTAGAGGGAGGCCAAGCGAGCATGTGGGAATAAATACAAAGCTCTGAGACGCATAGATCCATAATTGATGTTCGCTTGCTATAATAAATACAATTTAATAGACTGAGCTTCAGATGGTTGGGAATAACAGCATGGAAGCCTAAATCCCATCGAGACCGCTACGAGGATGCTCTTCATCCCAGCGCCACAGCAGAAATTGGGAACGTGTTCCCTCGTCGCGAAAAGCTAAGAATATTTCATGAAAGGGGTTAGGGTGGAAACCTCAGTTGGTTCTCAGGATGTCTCCCAAAGGGCTCTGAACGGACCCACCAGCAAAAATGATCCCTCTACTCAGACACGTAACCACCAGTGGGTAGTTTTCAGACTGTGTGAAGGTTTCCAATGGACCAGCGATTTCTCTGTCCATCAGAAATAACCAAAGACATGATGACTGTGGAATTACCGATGGGCGATTGGAATGGGTGTAGGCAACAATGGATCAGGTTAAGAGATCAGGTCAAGGACGACTTAGCGGGAAATCCCAAAGGGGCTTTTTCAAAAGGCAACTGGGCTTTGTTTTTTCTCGAAGACGTTTTGCTTCTCACCCAAGAAGCTTTTTCAGTTCCAACTTGGATGGTGGGGGAACGGAAGGATTTATATTCCTTGCAGACATTCCTTGGTCATTTGCATTCTTTGAGAGAGTCGTTGAGGCCACTTGGAGGTTTATCTGTGTCCTCGGGGTCAACTGAGTGGTGCTCTTGGTTCCTGTGGTCTGCAATTTTTTCCTCTGGAAATCCATTCCTCCTCCCACACCATTCCAAGGGTCTTCATCCCAAATTGTATAGCTAAAAGTCTGTAGAGATTCTCAGTCCTCCAGGCTGTGGTTGTCCCAAAGGTGCTTATTTTTCAGGAGGCAACTGGACAACAACAAATATGGAGGCCATCATTTGACCTACCCCAAGTCCATCTGCTCCCTTATCATTTTCTCCAAAGGGTAAGGACTCATTATGAGATGGAACACATCCAGGGGAAGGCAACGGACAGGATGATGGGTCCAGATGCCAAACCTGGGTGTGTTTAACCTGAAGAAGCAATGCTATAGAGACCAGAGCGAAAATGTCTGTATCTTCAGAAAGCTATCTTAACAGAATAATAGAGTTGGAAGGCACCTTAGAGGTCTTCTAGTCTAACCACTTGCTGAAGTAGGAAACCCTATAAAATTTCAGACAAATGGTTCCACCCATAATTTCTGGAGGCAACTTCTGTTCCACTGATTAATTGTTCTCACGGTCAAGAAAATTTCTCCTCAGTTCCAGGTTGCTTCTCTCCTTGATAGGTTTCCATCCGTAGCTTCTTGTCCTGCCTTCAGGTGCTTTGGAGAACATTTTGAATGAAGATTCAGTCATTGTACCCTGTCACAGCAAAGTTCTCATTGTTCCATTGTTTAGATTTTTATGTCCTGCTCAACGAATCAGAAAGATCTCGTCACGTTGACCCAAGTGGCCAAACAACTCACTCCGATGGTGACCACCTCTTTTCCATTAGAGCCGTGATGGCGAACCTATAATGGCACACGTGCCAGAAGTGGCATGCAGAACTATCTCTCCGGGCACGCCAGCCATCGAGCGTAGCTGTTCCGGGTTCCAGCGCACACATGCGTACTAGACAGCTGGTCTTTGCTCACATGGGAGCACCAGAAACCGGAAAAGCAGATCCCTGGCGGGCATGCACGCAACAGGAAGCTGAGCTTCCGGTTTCTGACAGTCACCTGGTCTCCCGGTTTCTGGTGCGCACATGCACACGAAGACCAGCTGGCTGGCGCACATGCTCACGCCGGGAACCAGAAGCTCATCTTCCTGGCACACGCATGCCCGCCAGAGATCAGCTCTTCTGGTTTCCAGTGCTCCCGTGCTTGCACGCCACGGAGCTGCTCTTCCAGATTCTGGTGCTCCCCCCCACGCACGCTCCCATTTCAGCACTCAGTGCCGAAAAGGTTCACCAACACTGCATTAGAGCTTTCTAAGCGAAGCCTAGGAGGCCATTAATCAAGGATGCTTACAGCAACAGCGGTTGGCCCTCTGAGGTCTTTTTTCCAGATCTACTATTCTTTAGAGAGGAGCTTTTTACGTTGCTCAGAAAGTGCGTAAACCCCGGATTTCGGCTTTATCCCAGGCATTTATTCTATAAATCCCAACTCTTGTACAAAACTGTTGGCATCGCATCAAAATCCCCAAGGTTAGGCACTGGAAAAAAAGTGCTTTGAAGTACATTATATCATAGCGGCTCAGTTGCATTTTGACACGTTTTGTTAGTTTAATATATAGGGTGGGTGGGCAGGAGGGAGGGAGGGAGGGAGGGAGGCAGCCGAAGTACAAATTGTATTGTGCCGAATTACATCATAAGCATGATAGGCTGTCCTGGGAGACGGATACAAATCCACTCGCCAAAAGGAAAGGGGAGGAAATAAGCAAGGGAGAGACTTTCCCACAAATGAAATAATGGCTTTCATGTTTAATAAAAATATTATCTCGTGGGCTTCGTCCAGCCACTTCTGCCTTCAGCCTAGCTACTTCAGGCAGACCGCACAGACGCTTCTCCTTTGAATCATCAGGGAAACCGGAATGAATATTGAGCGCTCGGGGGGGAGGGGGGGTTGAAGTATTTACTTATTTATTTTTGAGGCTTTTAAAGAAAAGGCAGAAGAATTGGAGAAGTGGGGGGGGGGCGCAAAAGGCAGGAGACATAAATCTAGACTGCAGATTCGCAGCTGAAAGAATTGCGAGGCTGTGTCAGGTCCAGGGATGGGCGGAATTGCTCCGATTTGGTTTCTACTCCGTTTCTGGTTTAAAATCCTACTCAATCAATTGCCTTTTAAGGTTGAATATTCTAGGTCCGTGATGGCAAACCTATGACACGCGTGCCACAGGTGACATGCAGAGCCATATCTGTGGGCACACGAGCGTTGCCCTAGCTCAGCTCCAGCGCGCATGCACACGCTGGCCAACTGATTTTTGGGCCTTTCGGGTCCACTGGAAGTCAGGAAACCGGATGTTTCCAGCCTCCAGAGGCCCTCTGGGAGTTGGGGAAGGCTGTTTTCACCTTCCCCAGGCTCCTAGAAAGCCTCTGGAGCCTGGGGAGGGCGAAAAATGGGCCTACCGGGCCCACTGGGCCATCACGTGTCAAAAGCAGGGGCAGTGTGGGTGGGTCACATGCATAGGCACGGGCGGCTTTCAATTATGGGTGTGGGCATGCGCGCACACGACCCCCTGCGCTCCCCCCGCTTTTGGCACGCGCTGGCAAAAAGGTTAGTCATCACTGTCCTAGATTGTATAAACAGAGGCATATGATCAAGATCGTGTAAAGTATTAGTATTGCTTTAAAAAACCCTGGTAAGACTACACCTAGAATACTGCAATTAATATGGGTCACCGTACTACAAAAAAGATGTGGAGACTTTGGAAAAAGCTCAGAGAAGAGCAACTAAGATGATCAAACTCCCCTCTTTTAAATTATTTTTTAAATTTTTTAATTCGTGATTTTATAAATTGGGTGTTTTAATCTATGTTTCGGCCAAAATATTTAATAATTTTAAGGGATTTTTAATATTTGTATTATCTGTATTTTATCTTGGCTGTTCACCGCCCTGAGTCCTTCGGGAGTAGGGCGGTATAGAAATTTGATTAAATATTAAATATTAAAAAGGCCCGGAGACTAAAACGTACGAAGAACGGCTGCAGGATTTTGGGTTTGGCTAGTCTAGAGAAAAGAAGGACTAGGAGAGACATGATAGCAGTATTCCAGTATTTGAGGGGCTGCCACAAAGAAGAGGGGGGTCAACTTATTTTCCAAAGCACCTGAAGGCAAGACAAGAAATAATAGATAGAAAGTAATCAAGGAGAGAAGCAACCTGGAATTAAGGAGAAACTTCCTAACAATGAGGACAATTGACCAGTGGAGCAGCTTGCCTCCAGAGATCGTGGGCGCTCCATCGTTGGAGATTTTTAAGAAGAGTCTAGACCAGGGATCGGCAACCTTAAACACTCAAAGAGCCACAAAGGTCCTAACCTGAAGCCACCCGTTCAATTCTGGAGCCAACCGGAAGTCTGGTTCCCCCACCCTAGAGTCTCCTCCTAGCGCAGCATCCTTTTTCCTCTACCTGTCCTAACTGAAAGCCATATCAATTGTGAATTTGACCGGAAAACCCGCCCCATGCCATAGAGTCTCTTCCTGGTGCGCCGTGCTTTTCCTCCCCATAACCGGAAGTTCCTCTCAAAATTGTGGCGGCGACAGGGAGTCACAGCAGAGGGAGGAAAGAGCCACATGCAGCTCCAGAGCCACGGGTTGCTGACCCCTGTTCTAGACAGTCACTTACCGGAAATATTATAGGTTCTCTTGTTTGAACAGGGGGCTGGACTAGAAGATCTCCAAGGTCCATTATTCTATTGCTAAGATTTTACTGTTAAGTCTGTACAAAAAGCTACTGGTGTTTTTATGGGCCTTTCTTCTACTACGGGCCCAACCCGGCCTTACGGTCACATTTCTGGAATCCTTTTGATCGGTATATATTTTTTTTGACCGTGGTGCTTTTTTCACTAGCGAACTTTCAGTAAAAAAAATACTTGACAGATATGCAAAGTCCTAATGATAATTATTACAGGTTGACGTGCATTTTGTTTTCAAAATATGAAATTTAGTCAAGCTCAGAGGTATTCTTTGACTTAACCACTGCTTGTTTAGCTGTTGTTGGAAGTTACAATGGCACTGAAGAAAGAGTGACTTAGAACTGGTTCTCACACTTATGACCGTCATAGCAGCCTCACAAGTATGGGATCAAAATTTGCAACCATTGTAATATACCTACATCCAGAATCCCAGGATCATGTGGTCACTATTTGTGGTCTTCCCAGCCAGCTTCCAACAGCAAAATCAACACTGCAACCGTCATAAATACGAGTCGGTGGCCATGCGTCTGGATTTTGATCACATAACCATGGGGATGCTGCAACGGTCGTAAGTGTGAAAAACGGTCCTAACTCACTTTTTTCCAGTGCCACTGTAATTTCAAATGGCCACTAAATGAACTGCTGTAAGTCAAGGAGCCCCTGTATAAAGACAAGCCCACCCAGGATGGATTGGGCCACTGGAGAGTCCAGCTTCTACCCACAGCTTTAAGGAAACCATCCAAAAGCAGCATGCTGTGATTGGAAAAAGTCCATCAGGAGGTCACCGTCAAGGACCAGAGAAATCAGGAGATTCAGGAAGTTCAAATGAGGATAAACGTTTATTGCAAGCTTCAGCTCTCTACAAGAATCTGAACTACTAACAGTCAAAGAGAAATTAGCGGGAGATAAGAAGAAACTCAGATAAGAAGAAATTCATGGTGGGCTGGACTTAACTCTTAGCTCTCTTGTGGGGATGACTCATGACTGATGATGCATTTGACCCCTTCCTCGGGCTCAGCCTGGTCATCGCCTACATCCACGTAAATTTTACCAGGAAAATGGAAATGGGAACAACCTAATAACTAGCCTCATTTCCTCTATCACGGGATACAGGGGGAAAGAGAGAGGAATCTCTGCTTCCATAGGCATAAAAACCCGAACAGGAATCTACTTCTCTCTATATTTCATAATCTGGATGATTCAGTAATTACGCAGCCGAGCATCAAAGCTATTCAGTGTGAACAACTGAAGGGCCATTGACAAGATCATAGCCTCTTTATTCAAGATTAATTCATCTGTCTTTCAGCTCAAGAAGCCTGGAGAGCTTCTCACCACTCCAGTGCTTTCAAAGAGCCATTCTCAAGCTTGCCCATCAAAAAAGGGCTGAATTTACAAGAACAAAGGATAAGCCCATCAAGTCCTTTCTGCAGTGGGGGTAGGGTGGGATGCCCCCCCACCCCCAAAACGGAAAGCTGAAACCAAGATTGGCTGAATTAACAGAGGGGAAAGAATCAAGATCACGTGAGATTTTAGTCCTGCTTTATAATGCCTTTCTGGACCGGGACGCCTTACGCACTGTCACTCACGCCCTTGTCACCTCCCGGCTGGACTATTGTAATGCTCTCTACATGGGGCTCCCCTTGAAGAGCACTCAGAGGCTCCAGCTGGTCCAGAATGCAACCGCGCGGGTGGTTATGGGCGCAACTCGTTGTGCCCACGTGACACCCCTCCTGCGCGAGCTACACTGGCTCCCAGTGGTCTTCCAGGTGTGATTCAAGGTGCTGGTCACCACCTTTAAAGCGCTGCCTGGCATAGGACCCGGGTACCTTCGAGACCGACTTCTGCCACCAATAGCCTCCCACCGGCCAGTTCGCTCCCACAGAGAGGGTCTCCTCAGGATGCCATCGGCCAAGTTATGTCGGCTGGCGACACCCAGGGGGAGGGCCTTCTCTGTGGAAGCCCCAGCCCTGTGGAATGAACTGCCCCCGGAAGTGCGTAAGATCTCCGACCTCCGAGTGTTTCGCTGTGCACTCAAGACCCTGTTGTTCCGCCAGGCTGGGCTATCAACATAACAATTTTAAATTGGGTTTTAAATTTCTGGAGTTTTAAAATTTAGCCGAATTTATTTAATAATTTTAAACTATTTTAACTGATGTCGTTTTGTGTTTTTAATAGGCTGTACACCACCCTGAGTCCTTCAGGAGAAGGGCGGTATAGAAATAAAATTATTTATTTATTTTATTTATTTTATTTGGTAAGACCACACTTGGAATCTTGCATCCAGTTTTGGTCGCCACAATATATTAAGAAAAAAAGATGTTGGAACTCTAGAAAGAGTGCAGAGAAGAGCAACAAAGATGATTAGGGGACTGAAGGCTAAAATGTACAAAGAAGGGTTGCAGAATTGGGTTATGTCTAGTTTAATGAACAGAGGGACTAGAAACGACATGATATCAGTCTTCCAATATTTAAGGGGCTGCGCCAAAGAAGATGCGGGGGAGGTGTCAACCTATTCTCCAAAGCACCTGAAGGCAGGACAAGAAAAATGGATGGAAACTTGTTGTTAACCTTATTTTGTGAAGCTTCTTCTCCGGTAACATTGAATTGTTAACTAGGGCATGCAAAATCTTTGCCAGACCAGTTCTCGAATACAGCTTGTCTGCCTGGAATCCACACTGTATATCGGACATTAATATGATTGAGCAGGTCCAGAGGTATTTCACGAGAAGAGTCCTCCACTCCTCTGCTCACAATAGAATCCCTTATGCCACCAGGCTTGAAATTTTGGGCTTGGACAATCTGGAACTGTGCTTCCTGTGGTTTGATCTAAGCATAGTACACAAAATTGTCTGCTACAACGTCTTACCTGTCAATGACTTCTTCAGCTTCAACCGCAATAATACACGAGCAAACAATAGATACAAACTCAAGGTAAACCATTCCAAACTCGATTGCAGAAAATACGACTTCAGCAACAGAGGGGTCCACGCCTGGAATGCTCTACCTGACTCTGTTGTTACATCCTCAAACCCCCACAGCTTCAACCTTGAACTGTCTATCCTGGACCTCACCTGATTCCTAAGAGGTTCGTAAAGGGGGCGTGCATAAGCACACCAGCGTACCTACCGTCCGTGTCAGTGGTGGGTTCCGCCTGGTTCTGCCCAGTTCCGCCGAACCAGTAGCGGTGACGATATGATGTCACCGAACCGGTTCTGCCCCCCCACCCCCCCTCCCCCCTGCATTATTCTTACCTTTTATTTGGCCCCACCCCCGATCTATTGCTGCCTCCTGAGTCCCAGCTGATCGGCTAGAGGAAAAAACTGTTTAAACTCTTGCCACGGGGCTTCAAAGGGCCGCCCTATAGCTGATCAGTGTTAAAAGTAAACAAATGAGTAGACCGGTGCCTGCAAAAACAAATGGGTAGACCAGTGCCTCCAAAAACAAATGAGTAGACCGGTGCCTGCAAAAACAAATGGGTAGACCAGTGCCTCCAAAAACAAATGAGTAGACCGGTGCCTGCAAAAACAAATGGGTAGACCAGTGCCTCCAAAAACAAATGAGTAGACCGGTGCCTGCAAAAACAAATGGGTAGACCAGTGCCTCCAAAAACGAATGAGTAGACCAGTGCCTCCAAAAACAAATGGGTAGACAGGTACAGCTTTGTAAGCAGTTAAAAGCCTGGTAGACCAGTACCTCTGCTAAATCCTAAAGAATTATCACATGACCATCAAACCACGCCCACAAAATAAGCCACGCCCACAGAACCGGTAGTAAAAAAATTTAAAACCCACCCCTGGTCTGTGTCCTACTGTCCCCTTTTATCTGTATTTACTTCCTTTGTTCATGTTTATGTTCATACTTATGCTTGCCACCTTGTACATGTTTGACAAACAAATAAAATAAATAAATGAAACCAATCAAGCAAGCAGAGAAGCAAGCTAGAACTAAGGAGAAATTTCATGACAGTGAGAACAAATAGCCAGTGGAAGTTTTACCTCCAGGAGTTGTAGATGCTCCATCACTGGAGATTTTCAAGAAGAGATCCATTTGTCTGAAATGTTATAGGGCAGTGATGGCTAACCTTTTTGCCGTCGCATGCCAAAAGCGGGGGGAGCACAGGGGGGTCGCGCGTGTGCCACACCCATAATTCAATGCCCCCCATGCCCCATCCCACCCGCATACATGCGCAACCTCCCCCGTGTTCCCCCCGCTTTTGGCACACGATGGCAAAAAGATTACTGGTGGGACTGGTAGGCCCATTTTTCCCCCCTCCCCAGGCTCCAGAGGCTTTTTTCGAGCCTGGGGAGGGCAAAAACAGCCTTCCGCACCCCCTTGGAGGCCCTCCAGAGACTGGAAACGGACCATTTTCCGACTTCCGGTGGGCCCACCCTCCGATTTTTCATCCTACCCAGGCTCTAGAGGCTTTCTTGGAGCCTGGGAAGGGCGAAAATGGCCTCCCCCACCCCCACCCCCGGAGGCCCCCTGGAGGCCAGAAACAGCCGGTTTCCTGACTTCTGGTGGGCCCGGAAGGCCTGAAGATCAGCTGGCTGGCACCCACATGCACGCTGGAGCTGAGCTAGGGCAACGCTTGCATGCCCACAGATATGGCTACATGTGCTACCTGTGTCATGCGTGCCACAGGTTTGCCATCATGGGTATAGGGTCTCCTGCTTGAGCAGGGGGTTGGACTAGAAGACCTCCAAGATCCCTTCCAACCCTGTTATTCTGTTAAGAGGGGGCACAGAGCAATGTAAGGCAAAGCATGTCTCAGCATCTTTGGCAACCTGCTTCACCACAATGTGTGAACGCTGCCAATTCTGGCTTCTTTCACCCCCCCCCCCAAAGATTGTCACTTTACTCAATACGGGAAGCTGACTGTCCCTCTTTCTTCTTCCTCCTAGGTTTCTACTTTTCCTTCAGTTTTTGAGAATGCAAAAAGAGGAGAAAGAACAGGAGCCTTGAACTTAATTAGCCATGAAATTCAATGCAGCTTGACTCTTAAGTCCAAGGTTATTCACAGGCTTTTCAGAATTGCACTCTTGGCTTTTTTTGTAAGGCTGCCTTCTCTTAAGCCTCTCTTATTTTCGATTGCATCTGGATTTTAGCTTTTGTGCCGGCAATTCTTCCTTGATTTTGCACTGTTCGTGAATGTGCTCTATGCTCATTTCTCTTGACTGAAGCCCACACATAAAAGAGCATGCACAACCCAAAGCAAAAGCAGAAATATTTTATCCATACATTTCCAAGTCCTCCTCCTCTTCCCTCCCTCTCTCTCTTTTGCTTTATTTCACTGTGTCTGACAACAAATTTTTGCTGCAAAGGAACCATTGTCTCTCTTGATGCCACCAAATGTAACATCTGCAAAAAAAATTTCTTTGCAGATCCAGCTCCAATTGAACACAGCCGAAGCTATACATCATTCTGGTGGGGTTTTTTTTCTCAGTCAACCACAAATACAGCTTAGAAACCATGATGAGAAAAATCCCAGCAAGTTTTGGCACGCTAACTCCTTAAACTAAGAGAGCAGATCCCTCCTTAAGGCTTCCAAAATACCCGAAGCCAATCCTTAATTCTTTTAGAACTGGGGCAAAATTGCCACAAGCTAAAGTCTTCCTTGGAAACAAGTGGCGGAAAAAGAAATCACAAGATTTGTGGCTGCAGAAAACAGGCACACCATCACAGTTAAAGCTCTGCGTTTAGGGTGGCTTGAAAGGAGTTAGAGAAGCTTCGGTCCTCCTTTGCAAAGACATGTTTTCAGTCCAAAATTAATGAATTCGGAAACATTTCCAAGCCTGCGGCTGTACGGAAAAAGTGTGTGAAGGTGTCAGAGAGAAAAACACACACAGAGAGAGACACACAACATCTGACATAATTCATATCCGTATTTCCCTCGCTTCCAGCATCCCTGCTGCTTATTCCTAAAACAGTGTTATGAAGGCAACTTTTGAAAATTAAAAATGTAACATACTTTCATTTATCTGAATTCTCCTTCCCCTTTTCTTCCTTCTCCTCCATTCTTCTTGTTAATGGTGCCTTAAAAGTTGGACTTTAGTGGAAATATTGGGGAATCCATTCAGGCACTGAAGAAAAAAAGAGAGAAGGCAGCTTGTAAAGACAATGAAATGCAGCGTCTACAGCCACCCTATTGTACTTTAGGGGTTTTTTTTGTTTTTTTTTGGGCTATTTAAGTTCCTATAAAATTAGATGTTATAAAAACCCAGGTGTTATCAAAGGCCACCTCAACTAAGCACATCACTGAAGAGCTGGGGAAAAATCGCAACGGCTCCCTATAAATAAAATCATGTTCTTTCTTATCACAGTTATACAAGATGGGAACTAACCAAGGGGAAGACCAACCTAGAACTAAGAAGAAATTTCGTCAGAGTTGGAACAATTAATCAGTGGAAGGACTTGCCTCCAGAAGTTGTTGGTCCCCCACAGCAGTGGGTTTCACATTGTGTTACTAACGGTTCGCCACACGTGCAGTTTGCCTTCCACTCATCCCCCAATCTTCCACGCATGCATTTTGCTCACACGTGCATCTTCCACATATGCGCCCAGCCTCAAAAACATGCCTAAATAGGATGGCATAGAGCCGGGGCGAGTGGGCTACCGGTTCGGGCGAACCGGTCTAAACCAACTGAATACCACCGCTGGTGCCCCATCACTGGATGTTTTCAAGAAGAGATTAGAAAGCAAGTTGTCCATAATGTTGCACAGTCTCCTGCTTGAGCAAAGGGTTGGATTAGTAGACTTCCAAGATCCCTTCCAACTTTTGCTTAGCGCATTGTAAGCTGCCCTGAGTCTCCGGAGAAGGGCGGCATATAAATCAAATTTTTTTTAAAAAAAAAACCCTTTGTTATTCTAAGCTGAAATTACCCAGGAGGCTTAATGCAGCTGTTATCATGTGAAACCAAGATTGAAGGATGGCTTCTATTAACTGGGTTTTATTGCTGACTAACAAGTTTCTTTAGTTGGCTCCATAGATTTTCAATTGGGTGAAGGTCTGGGCCAATGGCGGGTTGTTCCCAGTTCTGTCCGGTTCTATAGAACTGATAGTAAAACTGGCGGGAGACTCCGCCCACCCGGCATGATGTCATCATTGCTGATCTGTGCATGCCCAGAAGCGCACACGTGTGATCCCACTGCAAACTGGTAGTAAAGGTAAGTAGAACCCACCCCTGGTCTGAGCTATTCCCAGGCCATTCCAGCAGTGGAATAGGTTTATCTTGAAACTCCAAAAACAAAAAAAAGTGGTGTTATTAGCCATCAAACCTCAAAAAGACACATTCCCCTAAAGGTTTCCACAATTTTGGCTACTACTGTAGGTTGGCCCTAGGTGGTTATAATGCCAGTTTTATACCTTGCATAGAATCTTCCTTGCATTCATTCCCCCTATAAACATATATTTCTTTACATCCAGATTTTTTTTAAAAAAAATTCCCTAAATTAATCAGTGCTTTTCAAATAATCTACTCTTTTGTTCTTCCTGATATTAGCCTCGAGGTCCTATTTCTATGGTGAGAAACGCATCGATGCTGATTTCTTAGCAAAATAATCCCTTCCCTAGGAAATGCGGCTGTTGTTCCTTTTTTTGCAAATGATGCGATGTCCTACTTTTATGTTCATCCCTTCCCACCTTTGTTTTCAAGTTTTAACTATCAGGTTTGTTTCCATAATTAAATATTTATCTTGGCTTTTCCTTCAGTGTCATGGAAACACTGGCTAACAATCAAACAGGAAAACAGTGAAGCTGCTTTTATGTTTCCTTTTTTTGTTTTTTTTTTAAAAGAGCACTTAATTTTATTGTATTTTTAATGAGATTGTCTGGCAGGAGGAAGAATGGATCCCACTGACATATAACTTAGCAGCTCTTCTCGAATAGGCAGTCCTCGACTTGTAACCATTTTTTCAGTGGCCATTTGAAGTTGCAACCACACCGGGAGGGGGGAAGTGACTTATAATCATCGTCCACACTTAATGACCATTGCAGCATCCCCCCGTGGTCACGTGATCAAAATTCAGATGCTTGCCGACTGGCGTGTATTTATGACAGTTGCCGTGTTCTGGGGGTCACGTCATCCCCTTTTGCGACCTTCTGAGCAGCCAAGTCGATGGGGAAGCCAGATTCGCTCAACAACCATGTTATTAACAGCTGAAGTGATTCACTTAACAACGTTGGCGAGAAAAGGTTGTAAAATCGGGCACTTAGCTCATTTAAAAAAATGTCTCAGTTATCCAACAGAAATTTTGGACTCAGTTGTGGTTGTAATTCAAGGAGTACCTGTTGTTGTTGGTTTTTGGAAGTTTGTTTAGAATTGAATAATGGGTTACTTCCTTCCCCCTCTGACACCCCCAACAATAATAAAGGAGAAATGCCAGGATGGGCTGCTGGGGGTTCGCAGGGGTTCGGGAGAACCCTCATATCCCACTCCTGGCTGCCTATCCCACCCCTATCCCTACCCCCCACTCCCAGGAGTCCCCAAGCAGCCCATTTTGGATGCAGGTAAGTGCACAGTGCGTATGGAGGCTCGGACAAGGTGAAAAACAGGCCTACCGAAAGTTCGGGAAGGCCGGAAACGGGCCTCCAGAGGGCCTCCGGAGCCTGGGGAGGCCGTTTTTGCCCACCCAATGGGCAAAAAGCCTCCGGAGCCAGGGGAGGACAAAAACACCCCCTCCCATGGTGCAGGAGGCCCACTAAGCCATGCCCATCACGGCCACGCCCACCCAGCAACCGGGCAGAGAACCCCTTGCTAAAATTTTTGAATCCCACCCCTGGGAAGAACTATTATGCTACTTAGGCTTGCCGTAGAGCAAGACAATTTACTGCATTGATGAGATTACCTAGTTTAGTAATGAAACGTCTGCAAGAAAACAACCAAGCTTCGAGAGCACAAAGGACCTCGCAAGATAATTTAACATTGCCCCGTCTTCTGCTTGAGCAGGGAGCTGGACTAGAAGACCTTGAAGGTCCCTTCCAGCTCGATTCTGATTCTTTAAGAGATATTAGCATAAAGATTGCCACCTTGGTGGTCTTGTTGTTGGGTTTTTTTTGAAGAATTGGACTGAGTGAGGAGGTTTGCATGGACAGAAACAGGGGGAAAATTATTTCCTATCCATCTTCTCATTGTTGGTTCTTTCGTGTCTGCAAACCCACCACTTAATATTGGACGAAAAGAAGGCAAGTCTAGAATGGAACATCCTCAAGGAGTCCTGGTTTAGTCAACAAACCACAATCAAACAAACCACAATCAAACAAACCATGATCAAACAAACCACAGCTTAACACCGTGTGTGACCCCAATCTTGGAACTCAACTATTCAGAGAAGCATCAAAGCAATCAGCCAAAGATCGTGATCGGTAGACAGCAACGGGGAGGGGGGGGCGTGGGATCCACAAGCCATCATGTAGCAGGAGGGGAATTATACATACATACATACAAAAAAACCCGACGATTTCTTTTTCGCGAGCCCAACCGACTTTGATAAAACATCTCTTCGACGCATGTCACACTCTCTTCAAGTAATCCCGGGGGCAATTTATTTCAAGCACAAAACTGATTAAAAAGCTGTGCTTTGCATCGTATTGCTTTTCCCCCAAAAGGGAATAGCCTGATCAGGATGGATGGATGGGTGGATGGAGGAAACGGAAAGTCTGATGAAGGGGAAGGGAGAGGAGGAAGGGAGGTGGGAGGAAAAGGAAGGATGGATGGAGAGAGAAGGAAGGAGGAGGAGGAAAAGGTAGTTTTTTTGTTCTCATAATAATAACCTTTATTGTCACTGCACAACATACCGTATTTTTCGGAGTATAAGACGCACCTACCTTTTTTGGTGAGGAAAACAAGAAAAAGAAATCTGCCTCTGCCTCCCAGCAATTTTGCCTCGTCGCAGCAAGCAGCAAACATCTTGCTTTACTTTCATTTGCGTTTTCAGCATAGCTTGATTAGCACAAGAAGAAAAAATCTTCTCCCAGCAGTTTACCTCCTTGCAGCAAGCAGCAGAGCCCTGCGCAAAACAGCTGAGAGCAAAACAGCTGAGAGTCGGGAGGCCGATCCAATCAACTTGTGCTAATTAGGCTGTGCTGAAGCTGAAACGAGCTGTTTCTTCTTGCTGCTTGCTGCAAGGAGGTAAATTGCTGGGAGGCAGAGGCCAAAGGGTGGGCAGGGCTACATTCGTGTATAAGATGCACCTAAATTTTCACCCCCTTTTAGGGCAGAAAAAGGTGCGTCTTACACTCCAAAAAATACAGTATGTACAATGAGATTGGTAGAGCTCCCTAAGTGCACTCCCCCACAACACAATACAACTCACAGTGAAGACAGAAAATCTCTAACCCAATAAATCATATTAACAAACACCCAGTCCTATTGCAGCAGTGTGAACAGATTGTGCCAGCCCTGCTACATACAAGTCCATCGTGCTACATAGTTAAGATGTTATTTTGCATTCAGGAGTCTGACAGCCCACAGATAAATAAATGTTTTCGTAATAATGGAGAAAGAGAAGAAGGAGAGGCTGGAAGGAAGAATGGAAGGAAGAGATGGAGGAGGAGAAGGGGGGAAAAGAAAAGGGGTGGTGGAGAAGGATGGAAGGAAGAGAGGGAGAAGGAAAGAGAGGAGGAGGAAGGAAAGAGAGAAGGAGGAAGAAAATGAGAGGAAAGGAGAAGGGAGGGAGGGAGGGAAGGAGGAGAAGGAAGGATTTTTTCATAAAGGAGGAGAAGGAGGAGGAGAGGAGGAAGAGGAGGAGGAGGAGGAAGAGGAAAAAGAAGCTTTGACAAATATAAAGTATTTTTTAACTTCATGTACATTCTTATCTACTCTCTTGGTGACACTAAAACTGATTTTAGCGTTTAACCAGGAGATCAAATGGGGAAGCAAGTTTATTGCTCCCTCCTGGAATATTTTTTTTTTAAAAAATCGTTCCTCACCCCATCCCTATCCCCAAACAATTACATTGTCTCTCTTCCCCACTCCCTTTCCTTATCCTCACTTCCAGGTTTGTAAGAAACAAACGGACAGATTGAAAGTGAGAAAAAAAGAAGAAGAAGAAAGAAATTGAAGAAAGCGCTAAAAGTAGAAGAAAGAAAACAAGCAAAAACAAAAAAAATAGGAGAGAAAAAAGAAATACAAAGAAGCAGCTTCCAATTTGTCTTTACCGTGCTTATAAATACAACTATAAATTTACCTCTTATTCTATGGTTACAGTGGAACTCATTTTTCTATAATCTATTCTGTCTAACCGTCAAAACCATAAATCCTAAATTTGTATTTTTCCCCCCTGCTTCGCGCAAAAAGCCCATAAGGGGTTTCCAGCCATTTATTAGACTTATATGGCCAATTTAGAATAACTTAAGGGGTTTTTTTTTCATTCATTTCTCCTAAGGTTTCTCCAAGTTTCATTCAACCCCGATAACATCCCAGCTCTCAGAATAATGAAGGAAAAAAAACAGGCAAAAGATATTATAAATAATACAACCTCGCCTTTAGAATAGAATAACAGAGTTGGAAGGGACCTTGGAGGTCTTCTAGTCCAACCTCCTGCTTAGGCAGGAAAGCCTACACCACTTCAGACAAATGGTTATCCAACATCTTCTGAAAAACTTCCAGTATTGGAATATTCACAACTTCTGGTGGCAAGTTGTTCCACTGGTTAATTGTTCTAACTGTCAGGAAATTTCTCCTTAGTTCTAAGTTGCTTCTCTCCTTGATTAGTTTCCACCCGTTGCTTCTTGTCCTGCCTTCAGGTGCTTTGGAGAATAGCCTGACTCCCTCTTCTTTGGGGCAGCCCCTGAGATACTGGAAGACTGCTATCATGTCTCCCCTAGTCCTTTTTCATTAAACTAGACATACCCAGTTCCTGCAACCGTTCATCGTATGTTTTAGCTCCAGTCCCCTCATCATCTTTTTTACATCGTGGCAACCAAAACTGGATGCAGGATTCCACGTGCAGCCTTACCAAGGCATTACGGTAAGGTAAAGGTTCCCCTCACACATATGTGCTAGTCGCTCCCAACTCTAGGGGGCGGTGCTCATCTCCGTTTCAAAGCCGAAGAGCCAGCGCTGTCCGAAGACGTCTCCGTGGTCATGTGGCCGGCATGACTCAATGCCAAAGGCACATGGAACGCTGTTCCTTTCCCACCAAAGGTGGTCCCTATTTTTCTACTTGCATTTTTTACGTGCTTTCGAACTGCTAGGTTGGCAGAAGCTGGGACAAGTCACGGGAGCTCACCCCGTTACGCGGCACTAGGGATTATAACCGCTGAACTGCCGACCTTTCAATCAACAAGCTCAGCATCTTAGCCACTGAGCCACCGCATCCCTTTACCACGGCATTATAAAGCGGTATTAACCCTTCAGGTGATCTTGATTCTATCCCTCTGTTAATGCAGCCTAGAATTGCTGCACAGCTTTATTTTATTTTATTTTATTTTTTGAGCCATGAGTGCCATTCATGGCTCAAAACTCTCCATGGGAGCTTTGCTGAGCCTTACCTACCATTCGCAAAGGTCAGGTTTCCTGTTTCCACTCTGGGTGGATGAGACTGACCTTAAGATGGGAAATCAATCATCAACAGCCATGTCCTTAGTCCCTGTCCTAGGAGAGGGTCAGCTTATTAAGCAATGAAGGAGTTGGATGCTCCTCAATTGCTTATCTAGAATTCAAATGTTACCAAAATAACTTTAAAGCCCTGTATAGCTTGGGACCTGATTATCTAATGCAACCCCTGGGCCATGGCATCATCATCACAACAACAACAACAACATGCCAAATATCACAGTTGTTGAAAACTGAAAAGTACAATTTATTGACATCGTGGTACCGGGAGATGCCAGAGTCAAAGAAAAATAACTGGAAAAAATGAAATATCACGACCTGGCCATCAAAACTACGCGATTATGGATGAAACATGTAACCGTGATACTACCCATTGTCATCGGGGCACTTGGTACCATGTCTAAGAATTTTATAAGATACATCAACAAATTGCAGCTTCCTGCAATAACACCAATGGAACAGCCGAGGTTAGAGTGGTTAGAGTGCAGTACTGCAGCTACTTCAGCTGACTGCTAGTTCAGCAGATCAGCGGATCAAATCTTACTGGCTCAAGGTTGACTCAGCCTTCCATCCTTCCGAGGTGGGTAAAATGAGGACCCAGATTGTTAGGGGACAATATGCTATTTTGTATACTGTCTTTGGTGTAAGCCACCCAGAGTCCTCGGAGAGTGGGCGGCATAGAAATATGAATAATAAAATAAATAAATAAATAAACTGCAAAAAAATGCGCTACTCAGAACATCGTACATCTTAAGAAGGTACTTGGTTGATACCTAGGACGCTGGCAGCAATCCGGATCAACCATTAGCACTAATCAATGGTATTTGTGATGCATTTTTTAATGTTCAGTTGATTGAGTTTCATGTTTAATGAATAAAGTAAATAATAATAATAATAACAACAACAACAACAATAACAGAGTTGGAAGGGACCTTTGAGGTCATCGAGTCCAACCCCCTGCTCACGCAGGAGACCTATACTAGGGATTCAAACCGCCGAACTGCCAACCTTTCTGATCGACAAGCTCAGCATCTTAGCCACTGAGCCAACTAGCCAGGCTTGCTTGGAACCGGGCCGCACAGGCGGGAGGCGAGGGTGCTCCCGCATGCAAAATTCTCGTTGCACGAGCAGGACTTTGCTTTCCATGAGTGGCAGCTGCCTGCACCCACAGGTGAAGCTCCTTTTGCACAAGCAGCAGCCTGCTTGCACTCACGCGGGAAGCTTTGCACGAGCAGCGGTCGCTTGCGCTCGCATGCACACCTCCCCTTTGCACGAGCGACGCTCACACTGCAGCTCACAGAAATGGAGCTGCGTGTCCTCGCACACACCCGCCTGCCACTCACAAGGAGCTATCCCCTCTCCCCAGAGCCACCAAGTCAGAAATATTGGGGACCGCTGATCTCTTCCCGGTTACACCCACCTGAACCACTGAAGCAGGGAGGCAGGGATTGTTTAGGGTCCCGTATCCTAAGAGGTACACCTGACAGGACCTAGAACAGTGATGGCTAACCTTTTCAGCGCTGAGTGCCGAAAGCGCCCGCGTGCACACCCATAATGCAATGTGCACGCGATACTTCCTTGCACGCCCCACCCCTGTGCATGCACATGCGGCACCCCGTACATGCATGCATACGCCCCCGCACATGTGCATGTTACCTCTGTGCATGCACTCTTATGCATTTGCTCTGCCCCTGCGCATGCATGCACATCTCCTGCATGTGCCCCACCCCCTGTGAATGCGCAGCAGAGACCCAAAAACCAGCTGGCGGCGGGAGGCACACCCGCATGCATGAAGGACCTGAGCTGGGGCGACGGCTCGCATGCCCGCAGACAGGGTGGTGGGAGCTTCATCACTGGAAGCTTTCAAGAAGAGACTGCACTGCCATCTGTCAAAAATGGTATAGGGTCTCCTGCTTGGGCAGGGGGTTGGGGTTGGATTAGATGACCTACAAGGTCCCTTCCAACTCTCTGTTACTGATCTGGTCTACTTCGAAGGGCTGGCAAAGCCTCACTCACTCTTTTTGGGAAGGACTGTTTCCCATTACAACAAAAGCCCAATTTGCATTGGGCCCTCAAAGGCCCAATGCAACCTTTGAGAATTATTTATCCTAATCTTTAAAAAAAAAGAGGAGGAGGAGGAAGAGGAGTTCTTTCAGGTCTGGTGGGTCCTATCGTCCGTTTTTGAGTGGGACAGGAAGGGTTCAAACCTCCCCACCCCCCAGTTCCCCAGTTTTCAGATGGATCTTGACAGACTTGAACCCTGGGCCCTCTCTAACAAAATGAAATTGAATGTAGAGAAAAGTAAAGTCCTACACTTAGGTAAGAAAAACCAAAGCACACATATAACCTGGGGGAAGCCAGGCTTAATAGCAGCGACTGTGAGAGGGATCTTGGAGTCTTAGTGGACAACCAGCTAAATATGAGCCAGCAGTGTGTGGCAGCAGCCAATGCAATCCTAAATTTCATTAACAGAGGGATACAATCAAAATCAAGGGAGGCACTAATAGCATCTATAAAGCCTTAGGAAGACCACACCTAGAGTACTGCATCCAGTTTTGGTCACCACACTATAAAAAAAACATTGAGACTCTAGAGAAAGTGCAGAGGAGAGCAACCAGGATGATTAGGGGACTGGAGGCTAAAACATACGATGAACGGTTGCAGGAACTGGGCATGGCTAGTCTAGTGAAGAGAAGGACCAGAGGAGACATGATCACAGTGTTCCAGTATTTGAGGGGCTGCCACAGAGACGAGGGGGTCAAGCTATTTTCCAAAGCACCTGAAGGCCAGACAAGGAATAATGGATGGAAACTGAACAAGGAGAGATTCAACCTAGAAATGAGGAGGAACTTTCTGACAGTGAGAACAATCAACCCATGGAACAGAAGTTATATTTGGAAGTTGTGGGAGCTTCATCACTTGAGACTTTCAAGAAGAGACTGGACTGCCATCTGTCAGAAATGGTGTAGGGTCTCCTGCTTGGGTGGGGGGTTGGACTAGATGATCTACAAGACCCCTTCCAACTCTGTTAATCTGCTTATTATTCTGTTATTCAGAAGTTGTGGGAACTTCATCCCTGGAAGCTTTCAAGAAGAGACTGGACTGCCATCTGTCAGAAATGGTGTAGGGTCTCCTGCTTGGGCGGGGGGGGGTTGGACTAGATGACCTACAAGGTCCCTTCCAACTCTGTTAATCTGAATCTATCTAAAATGATCAAAGACCTGGAGACTAAAACATATGAAGGACGGTTGCAGGAACTGGGCATGGCTAGAGAAGGACCAGGACAAGTCCTTCTGGATTGGCATGAAGAGCCTTTGCTACGAGAAGAGCAAGCAACTGATTCCCCCCCACCTCCCCACCCCCGCCAAAGTATGACTGCTGGAAGCGGAAAGCCATATAAACTGGGTTGGGAGAATTACAGCAGCACTTAGCGTCCTCCGTAGAGAATTCAAGGAACTCGGATTCAGATTCAACGCAGCAATCAAGGAGAAGAGAGGAAAGCCATTATCATAATGTACAATACTGCCGGAGAGGGCTTTTGAAGTTTGCAAGAAGAAGAGGCTATAATTAAGGAAAAACAATCAAGGCACTCCAGTTGCCCTCCGAAGAGGAGAAAGGACAGCCAGCCGGACTAAGTTTTCTTCCTTTCTTCCTTTCTTTTCTTTTTTCTTTTTTTGCAGAGATTATAAATATCCATAAAGATGGGAGAACTTGGCTGCAAAAGTCATTTCTCTACCAGCTGCACCACTTTAAAAACAAAACACACACACACACACAAACACACAACACAGGTATCCAGGAGGGGTTTTGTGCCTGCCCTTTCCAGAGGACAGGTAGTCCTCGACTTACGACAGGGGTGAAATCCAGCAGGTTCTAACAGGTTCTGGAGAACCAGTGGCAGAAATTTTGAGTAGTTCGGCTGGTCCCAGAGTGGGGTGGGAATGGAGATTTTGCAATATCCTTCCTCTGCCATGACCACCAAGCCACGACCACAGAACCGGTAGGGAAAAAAAATTGAATTTCCCCTCTGACTTACGACCTCAGTTGAGCCCCAGATTTCCGTTGGGAAGCGAGACCTTCATTAAATGAATTTTGTTAAAATGAATTTTGTTCCATGAATTTGCCCCCTCACCCCCACCCCCAAATTTGGTGATTTTTCTTGCCACCGTTGTTAAGTGAACCACTGCGGCTGTTGAGTTTGTAACATGGTTGTTAAGTGAATCCGGATTCCCTCCGTTGAAACTTTGCTCGTCAGAAGGTCGCAAAAGGGTGACTCTGGGACGCTGCAACCGTCATAAATACGAATCAGTTGCCAATTTTGATCCCGTGACTATGGGGATGCTGTAATAGTCGTGGCTGTGAAAAAAATGATTGTTACTTTTTTTTTTGTGCTGTCGCAACTTCGAATGGTCACTAAATGAACTGCTGCAAGTTAAGAACTACCTTTATCCCTGCTAGATGTAAAAATCTCTAACCGCAACTGCAGAGAGCATCTAAATTAAACCCTCAATTTGCTTTTGAAACTGAAATCTTCATGTCTGTGGAGATTCTGAGTCATCCATGTCGTGGTTGTCCCAAAGGGGCTTTTTCAAGTGGCAGCTGGACTTTTCTTGTTTTTCTTTGAAGACGTTTCGCTTCTCAGCTGGGATCGTCAGAGACTTTTCAAAGCATTTTTTTTTAACCACCTCTTCGGCCAAGGGGGTTGCAGAAAAAAATGTTTTGAAAAGCCTCTGACGATCCCAGCTGAGTCGCACGATCATCAGAGGCTTTTTTTTTTTTTTTTTTTTACTTTTAAAGCATTTTTTCGTCGGAAGAGGTTGTAGAAAAAATGCTTTTAAAAGTTAAAAAAAAAAAGCCTCTGATGATCGTCCGGCTCAGGTGGGCATGGGGGGTGGGCAGGGATTTTTGCTACCAGTTCTCTGAACCACCTGCCACCATCGCTACCGGATCAGGTGATCTGGTTCGAACCGGGAGCATTTCACCCCTGGTGTGGAGCCTTCTTAGAACTGTTGTGTTATAGACAGTGGGTAGATGATGTCGTATCCCTCCACCTCTGTTGAGAGACGGATGTTCAGTTTTGACATCGATGGCCTCTTTGACCCCTTTTTAAAAAAAAATATTTATTTATTTATTATTTATTAGTCGCATTTCTATGCCGCCCAACTCCCTAGGGACTCTTTTCAAACCAGCAGTCCTCTCTGTCCAAAATATGGACTTTGCTGTCTTCAAAAGAGCGGCCTTTCGTCTTTTAAATACAGGTCCAGTCAGAGCTGAAGAAGCTTCTTAGATGAGAAATGAAACATCTTCAAAGAAAAAAAGCAAAGGAAGTCCGGTTTCCCCCTGAGAAAAAGCCTCTTTGGGACCACCATGACATGGAGGACTGAGAATCTCTACAGACTTTTAGCTATGCACTTGGGAATGGACACCCTTCAAATGACTTTGTATAAATATACAAAAGGATGAAGGCTATTGCTTAGCACATTGTAAGCCGCCCTGAGTCTCCGGAGAAGGGCGGCATATAAATCAAATTTTAAAAAAAAAAATGTGTGTGCGGGAGTGTGAACGGATTTCCAGAAAAATTGGAGACTGCAAGAACCATTTGCACTAGTCGGGTGTTACTGGAGACACAGATCAACCTCCAAGTGGCCTCAATGACTCTCTAAAAAGAACGTAAATGACCAGCTGTCTGCAAGGAGTATCAATCCTTCCATTCCCCACCATCCAGTCAGAGCTGAAGAAGCTTCTTGGATGAGAAGTGAAACGTCTTCAAAGGAAAAACAAGGAAGTCCAGTTGCCTCTTGAAAAAAAAAAAGGACCTTTGGGACATCTGAAATCTTAGCACATGTCCCCGTATTATCTTTTGAGGTCCATGGTATTATGCAAAACAAAGAAGAGGCGTAAGGAATACGCAACCGATGAAATGGACAACAAGGAGAAGGAAATGCAGCTGACACAAGAAGTTTCCAACGTAGCGATTATTTGAAAAAGATACCCATTGGTTAAATTTGGGTTTGTTTAATGACCGTTGTATTCGCTTAACAACCATGAAGCTTGCTTAATGACCACTGTAAAAAAATGGTTGTAAAATCAGGCATGGTCATATTGTGCTTAATGACCATCATAAATTTCAAGCTCAATTACGGGCGTAAATTGAGGACAAATGAGTTCATTTAATGACCACAGCATTCACTTAACAACCATGGTGCTTGCTTAATGACCACTGCAAAAGAACGGTTGTAAAACGAGGCATGGTCACATTGTGCTTCATGACCGCCATGACTTTCAGGCTCAATTACGGTCGTAAGTTGAGGACTACCTATATAAGCAGGGGTTGAAATAAGAGGATTTGTCAAGCTTAGAGCCTAGAGAGGCAGATCCTTCAAACGGGAACTGGATGAGGGCCCACAGCTTAGATTGTCGAAAGGCACTTCCTGTTTCTGAGTAGCAGCTCAGCTCTTGAAAAGCTGCTCCTTGTCCTTTGCAGAGCTTGTAAAACCGGTCAGATGCTGCCAGGAATCGAAACAAGATTTGAAATAAGGGAGATGCAGCCATACTTGATACTGACTCTTCAACTACCGTGTTCCTCTGAAAATATGACCGGGTCTTATATTAATTTTTGCTCCAAAAGACGCATTGGGGCTTATTTTCTGGTTAGGTCTTATTTTGGGGGAAATACGGTACTAAATGCATCCATCTGGCTGACAATCTTAACTGGGGCTTATTTTGGGGATAGGGCTTATATTACGAGCATCCCGAAAAATCATGCTAGGGCTTATTTTCCGGTTGGGTCCTATTTTCGGGGAAACAGGGTATTTCCTCTGGATCGCTGCCACCTGGGACTCCAAGGACCTTTTCTGAAGCGAGGGTGCCTTTGGTGCTTTGCAGACGTTTATTGACCCTAACTAGGTAACATCATCAATGCCGAGCTGGGTATGGGTAAGGAAATGTCTGTGAGAAAACCACCAAGTTTCAGAGAGCACCACGGACCCTTCATTTCAACCCTGGGGTACAAATGTTCTCTTTTATTGGTACGTTCATCATCACCCAGCAAGGCTCAACCAAGCCTAGGACACAGACAACCTACAAAGTTACCCCTGCATGGCCCCATGGGAGTCTGACAACCAATCAGAATATAAGCTCAAATTCAAAAGCCCAGAGAGGGTATATCAAACTCAGGCACTCTCAGCCATCTCTTCCCTTTCTTTTCCTCTTCACCTAAGATCTTCAAGGCATGTGATCCTGTCCACCATTAACAAACCATCTTTCCAAGCAGCCCACCATGTTTCCAGGGTCTTTCTCCCCACTTGGAACTGAACCCAGAAGGACATTTCTTCCAACACTTGTTTCTAACAGATTTAACAGATTAACAGAGTTGGAAGGGACCTTCTAGTCCTCATCTAGTCCAATCCCCCCTCAAGCAGGAGACCCTATACTGTTTTTGACAAATGGCAGTCCAATCTTTTCTTGAAAGTCTCAAGCGTTGACGCTCCCACAACTTCCAAAGGCAACTTCTGTTCCATCGATTGATTGTTCTCACTGTCAGAAAGTTCCTCCTTATTTCCAGGTTGAACCTCTCCTTGGTCAGTTTCCATCCATTATTCCTTGTCTGGCCTTCAGGTGCCTTGGGAAATAGCTTGACCCCCTCCTCTCTGGGGCAGCCCCTCAGATATTGAAAGACTGCTGTCATATCACCCCTTGGTCCTTCTCTTCACTAGACTAGCCAGGCCCAGTTCCTGCAACCGTTCATCGTATGTTTTAGTCTCCAGGCCTTTGATCATCTTAGATAGATTCAGATTAACAGAGTTAGACGGGACCTTGTAGGTCATCTAGTCCAACCCCCCATCCAAGCAGACCCTACCTACACCATTTCTGACCGATGGCAGTCCAGTCTCTTCTTGGAAGCTTCCAGGGATGAAGCTCCCACAACCTCCAAAGGCAACTTCTGTTCCATGGGTTGATTGTTCTCACTGTCAGAAAATTCCTCCTTATTTCCAGGTTGAATCTCTCCTTGTTCAGTTTCCATCCGTTATTCCTTGTCTGGCCTTCGGGGGCTTTGGAAAATAGCTTGGCCCCCTCCCCTCTGTGGCAGCCCCTCAAATATTGGAAGACTGCTATCCTGTCTTCCCTGGTCCTTCTCTTCTCTTCACTAGCCATGCCCATGCAACCGTTCATCTAAACAGATTCTGCCTAAACAGAACTGATGCCGTTGGTTTTTATGTAATTTCATAGAGTCTGGGTTTATGAAGCCCTAATCCCTTCTCCCCCACCCCGCCTGCTCAGCTGCAGAGTTTATAATCTTTCCAGAGAAGTGAAGCTTGCTAAAAGACATAGATGCCAAGAAAGGGGGTGGGGGGAGAAAAAGGAAGAGATTTATGCTTATTTGTTTTCTCAAACAGCATTTGAGAACGTGATCATTTTGCTTGTATAAACAAACCAGCGTCGGATCAGTTCCGTACAGACTTCACAGCGTGCAGAAAATGGTTGTCTCCAGCTCATTAAATTTTACTATTGGCACATATTCTGCTTTTTAATCTGAACAGAGCTCTTCAAGTCAGGTATAGGGGAAATGATGAGAGTCCTATCGTGGCCTCGAAGGAGCAGCTCGGAGGGTTAACCAAGTTGAGGGCTCTGTCCGTACTTCGACTTGGAAAATGTGTTCGCGATCTGGAACCCTTATTCGTACTATATTCCTTATTATCAATAATAAGATGTTAACATTCCTTGGTATTTCCTCACAGTCCTCGTGCTGGCATCCTACCCATGCTATCACCCGCAGAAATATAAGAGGCAATTTTTTAATAAAAAACAACAAACACCCGAACTGAGCTCATCCATAAAAGCCGCTGTAGTGTAGAAACCAGAATTTATGTTTAAATGGAGTGTAGAATCATTGTGGCTTTCTTTTTCTTTTTTCTTTTTTTTAAAAAAATTGCATTTAAACCACACATCACTTAGCATATTTTGTGAACCATACACCATTTTGTCTGTAATAATTCACTGCTATGCCTTCTTTTAAAACCCCGCGTAATGGATTTCTGTAATCAAAAAATTGATTTCAATGCTCGCTGTTGTTGAGGGTACAAAAATCGTGGGGTCTGGGTGGGTTTACGTATCATCCGGATTCATTCATTCGTGGCCTGTTTTAACTATGATTTAGTGAGCACACCCTTACTGGATAAAAGTCACACCTTTATCGCTGTAAATCAGGGTTTAAAAGGCTCAACAGCTAGACCCAGAAACAGTCTGGTAGAGTGGTTTTTTAGGCGTTGGGCAAGAAACCAGGAGACTGGAAGTTCTAGTCCCGTGATGGAGAACCTATGGCACGCGTGCCACAGATGGCATGCATGTGGGCATGTGAGCGTTGCCTTAGCTTAGCTCGTGTGCATGCACACACCGGCTGATTTTCGGGCCTTCTGGGCCTGCTGGAAATTGGGAAATGGGCTGTTTCTGGCCTCCAGAGGGCCTCTGGGGGGTTAGGGAAGGCGCATGCATGGGGGTGGGGGACATTAAATTATGGGTGTGGGCACGCACACACATGACCCTTGCTACTGTTCTAGTCCCATTTTAGGCATGAAAATCAGCTGGGTGACTTTGGACCAGTTCCTCTTTATCACCCTAACTCTAACCCACCTCACAAGGCTGTTGTGGAGAAAATAGGAGGAGGAGGAAGAGGTATTAGGTATGCTCATTGTCTTGAGTTATTTATAAAGTAATACCAATGGAATAAAAAAATCTAACAGAATTTTTAAAAAAGTCTTTAGAGCACATTAAACTACAACTAAGCAAATAGTTTTTGATAAAAAGCCACCTGAAGAGACTAGAAGCATTTGAAATGTGGATTTACAGGCGGCTGTTACGTATAAATTGGGTTGACAAAATCAGAAATGAGGAGGTGAGAAGCCGCCTGGGAAAAGCCAAGGGAAGTCATCAAAACCATAAAAAGTGTGAAAGTTAGAATATTTCGGACATGGGATGTGACATCCGGAAAAATACACCATCCTTCATTTAATCCTCCAGGGAAAGATGGAAGGCAAACGAGGTCTAGGCAGAAAGAGAACATCATGGCTTCAAAATCTAAGGGACCGGTTTGGACAAAACTCAGCAGCACTTTTTCGCTGCGGCTGTTGATCAAAATAGGATGGCCAACATGATCGCCAACATCCAATGATGGATATGGCACAAGACAAAGAAGCAAATAGTATTTCAAATTATAGTAGTAGGTCAACTAAAGCACGTTTTTTAAAAAAAACACGGTACAATGCAAACACGAAAAGCTTTCAAGATTCTGTAGAGCAGTAATGGCTAACCTTTTCCAGACCGAGGGCCCAAAGCGCGTACCCAAACCCCCAAAATGCAATGCACATGTGGCCCCCATGCATGCGCCCCACCCCCATGCATGTGTGCACACACCCCGCACACACTCCATGCTTGCACACGCGCTGTCAGAGTCTCAGTGCTGACATAGAAAAGGGAGATAAGCCCTGAACTTTTGCCTGCTAAATCCCTTTGAAGCTCGGTCTCCGTGGAAATGAAGAGGGGGGAACATTCTTGTGAAATGACAAGACAAGAGACAAGAAGTCAGGAGAGTGACTTGGAAGACAGCCAATGAGAAGCAGAGAATTGGGGATCGGAAAGGGAGGGATTGGGGGGCAAAAGGTCAGTCTTGTCCGCACGAGTCATGATCCGGTTGCTGTACTCGAATAAAGAGAAGATTACCTTAAAGATTGGCAGTTTGGAAATTCATTTATTTTGCGATAGCATCGAAGTCTGACACGGGCCTTCCCACACATGCCCCGCCCCCATGCATGCGTGCATGGCCCCCTCCCCGCATAGCCCCCGTGCATGCAAACACCCCCCATGAATGTGTCCCAACCCCCATGGATGTGTGCGCAGCTCCCCCACATGCACCCCGCACCCCGTGCATGTGCGGCAGAGACCCAAAGTTCAGCTGGCCAGTGGGAGGTATGTGCATATGTGTGGCGGAGCTGAACTGGGGCAACAGCTCGCATGCCCACAGAGAGGAGGCTGCGTGCCACCTCTGGCATGCGCACCATAGGTTTGCCCTCACAGCTGTAGAGGTTCTATACTACGGATTTGGCTTCAAAAAAAAGGTATGTGTTGTGACCTAAGCTTACTGAGTCATAACAAGGCACAATTAATCCCAAATAAACCTATTTTATTGTAAGAGCTGAGAATTACGTTCATTCCCAGCTGAGTTCCAATTAGATGCAAAACAAGTCCTTCCAAAGAAGTCCTTCGGGATAATCACCAACCTTTATCTTCTTTGACACCCTGCCAAAGGCCTTACTTGGCAAAGCCCCATGAAGTTCAGGAACAAACAAGAGATGCTGACTGGAAACAGAGTTAGCAATGTTGCTTTCCTGCAAAAATGCTCAAGTGCCTTTGTTTCTCTTTTAAGCCTTATGGGAGGGGCCAATCATCTCCTGGCCTTACTCCCGAGTTGTCCCTTTTGCTTTAGCTGCTCTTGCCTTCTGGCAGCTCTGCGCATGCGTGCACTAGGAACAGGCTCCTCCTGCTCCTCTGCCTTTCTGCTGTCTGACTCTGGAGGCTCCGGAGTCCGTGCATCACTCCCAGATGGCCCTGGCTCCATCTCTGCCTCCGATGCAGAGCCCTCATCCGAGCCTTCCCCAGACTTCAGGACTGGCCCATGTTCCTCCCCAGCCTCCTCACTGTCCTACTCCACTGCCAGCTCCGCAGGCTGCTGGCAGACAACAACAGTATGTTTTGCTCTACTTTCATTCCTCCCCCCACCATCAACATGCTTCTTCTTTGAGATAAATCAAATTGCCTGTACCACTATAATCGTAGATGAACAGAGTGGGTATTTTCCTTGCATTTCGATCAAGGGCGTGTTAAAAAAAAAGAAAAGTGGGAAAATGTAATATTTCCCTCTCTTGAAACAAGTGCTTGTTAAAAAGAGCTCAGACATACACATTTTTTTTTTAAAGGCAATTTTGACACTTGTGAATTCGGGAGTACATTCTGTATTCTTGAACTAATTATGGGGACTTTTTTTTTCTCTCCCCTTTCACACCTCTCAGCAAGTAAAAAAGGAAAGAAAGAAAAAAAAACTTAACTGGAGGAAGAACAGGAGGAGGGGAAGACAAATCAAGGCAGTTTCCAAGCTGTTAAGGACAGGAAATGGAACATATATGCTATTTACTATGGGTGACCCGGGAAGGTGTTTTTCCTCCCAGCTGAAAATAAATATGGATTTTGGGTCAGCTGTAAAAAATTTGGGGGATTTTGTTTTGAGCCGAGCATGTTGTGTGAAAAAAACATAAAACCTGTTTTGTGGGTGAGCAGGACAGGCAAACCCAAACAACTGTGGTAGATTCAACAAGTTTACTATAAGGTAAATGAAAATGATTAGGGAACTGGAGGCTAAAACATATGAAGAACGGTTGCTGGAATTGGGTATGTCTAGTCTGATGAAAAGATGGCCATAGGTGACATGATAGCAATGTTCCAATATCTCAGGGGCTGCCACAAAGAAGAAGGAGTCAAGCTATTCTCCAAAGCAGTTGAGGATAGGACAAGAAGCAATAGAGGGAAACTAATGAAGGAGAGAAGCAACTTAGAACTAAGGAGAAATTTCCTGACAGTGAGAACAATTAGTCAGTGGAACTCCTTGCCTCCAGAAGTTGTGAATGCTCCAACACTGGAGGTTTTTAAGAAGAGATTGGCCATTTGTCAAAAATGGTGTGGGGTCTCCTGCAGGGGTGAGTTCTACTTACCTTTCACATCGTGCACACTTCTCAAAGTCATCAGGGTTGAACTGTACTGGGTTAGATAATCCTCAAGGTCCCTTGCATTCTGCACCATTATTTATTTATTGAATTTATATTGCCGCCTATTCACCCCATGGCGACTCAAGGAAGCTTACAAAAATATAAAGCCACATTTAAAAACGGTAAAGCTAATAAAACTGATTTTTTTTTAAAAAAAAAAAATCAAATAAATGAATGTAATAAAATCACCCCTACCCCCACCCCAGCGACAGCCGATCACACGAGCCATTTAATGGACTCCATCCCATGCATTTTGCACCAACTAGAGCTTCTGGATGCTCTTCAAGGGCAGCCCCATGTAAAGCGCGTTGCAATAGTCAAGATGAGTAGTCCATTATGAGCTTGAGAAGGCAGACCGCCAAACCCTTAGGAGATCCAACAACTATCACTCTTCACAAAGGCCACACAACACTCCTTTGCATGTGAGATACACGCCAGTTACCTCCAAGCTCGTTTTAATCAGCCAGTTGAGAACAGGAAAAAGGGTGGGTGGGTAGGTTGAGTATTTGAGAACTTGTAGCACCTACAAATAAGGGATGTGGTGGCTCAGTGGCTAAGACACTGAGCTTGTCGATTGAAAGGTTCGGCAGTTCAGTGGTTCGAATCCCGAGTGCCGCGTAACGGGGTGAGCTCCCGTGACTTGTCCCAGCTTCTGCCAACCTAGCAGTCTGAAAGCACGTAAAAAATGCAAGTAAGAAAAATAGGGACCACCTTTGGTGGGAAGGGAACAGCGTTCCGTGCGCCTTTGGCGTTGAGTCATGCCAGCCACATGGCCACGGAGAATTCAGAATAGAACAGAATAGAGAATAGAATAGAATGGAATGGGGAGGGGAGGGGAGGGGAGGGGAGAGAGAATGGACAGCGCTGGCTCTTTGGCTTTGAAACGGAGATGAGCACCGCCCCCTAGAGTCGGGAACAACTAGCACGTATGTGCAAGGGGAACCTTTACCTTTACCTTTAGCACCTACAAGCAATTCAGAGAAATGAAATCTTGGCGAATACTATAGAAAGGTGTTAGTCCCATTTTATTGTGCAAGAATGCTGTCCATTTAGGATGTTATTTTCACCCTCCGCTCTGATTCCACTTGATACCTGCCGGATAATTGCTTGCTGCTAGAAATCCGTCTTCTAAATCTGGTTTTTTTCCCCCCTCCCCTCTTTCCTAGGAAAGGGAAGAGAGAAAAAAAGAAAAAAACAGATTCCAAAAAACAGCTTTCACTAATAGAGCAGAGAAATTAATGCACATCAAATGCCGAGTTTTACAGCGTCTACTTTATAGAGCTTTAGGGAGTTACTTTAGGAAGAGGGTGGGGGAGGGAAGGAGAGAAATGCACGCACAGAGTATTTTAAGAGGCCATGTTTAGCAGAGGAAGGAATATGGATAAAGGTATTAATTTCAAAGTGCAAGTATTTCAAGGAAAATTATGTCTGCTTTTCCAGCCCTTAAGCTTTTTAAATCATGGCTTCAGGGTAGGATCTCTCTATTTGAATTTCACTGTTACATTATCCTACTAATATTGACATTAGCATCAATGGTATTTCTGAATCGGGCTTTCTTTTTTGTGTGTGCAAAGCATGGCAAACTCATCATTTCAGCTTAGTATGTTGGGTTACGCCAGGCAGTGTAGTTGGTAAACCGCATTTCATGGTTTACAACAAGGCTGGGCAATTTGCAGATCCATTTTTATTTTATTTTGGGGGGGGGCAGCCCCTCTGCAGGTCGTTCTCCACTTACGACCGTTCGTTTAGTGAACGTTCGAAGTTACAACAAACCTGCCAAGGGGACTTATGACCATTTTTCATTCTTACGACTTGTGCAGCATCCCCCACCCCCAGTCACACGATCAAAATTTGGAAGCTTGGCATATATTTATGACGGTGGCAGTGTCCAGGGGTTCATGTGATCCCCTTCTGTGGCCTTCTGACAAGGGAAAGTCAATGGGGATTCACTTAACAACCGTGTTACTAATTTAACAACCGCAGTCAATCTCTTAATAACTCTGGCAAGAAAGGACATAAACTTTATCTTAAGTGAGACAGTTGTTAAGTGGGTTTTGTCCAGTGGTGGGTTGCTCCCGGTTCGCACCAGTTCACAAGAACCGGTAGTAAAAATTTGTAGTAATTCAGAGAACCAATAATAACATTGTTTAACCACGCCCCCGAACCGGCCCCTGGCCTGGTTGCTGCTCGCTTACCCCGCCCACCTCATCAGAGGCTTTTTTTAAAAAAAAAACTTTTAAAAGAATTTTTTCTATAACCTCTTTGGCCGAAAAATTGCTTTTAAAAGTTAAAAAAAAAAAGAAAAGTTGGCCACGCCCACCCAGTCACATTACCCCCACCACCAAGCCACCCCCACAAAATAAGCCACGCCCAAAGAACCAGTAGTAAAAAAATTTAGAACCCACCCCTGGTTTTGCCCCATTTTACAAAATCTTTCTAGCACAGTTGTTAAGTGAATCACTTGCAGTTAAGGTAGTAACACGACCGCCGTGTTACTAATTTAACACCTGCAGTGATTCACTTAACAGCTGTGGTAAGAAAGGTTGCAAAATGGGGTGGAACTCACTTAAACTACTGTCTCACTTAACAATAGGAGCAATCTGGCGTCCCCGTTGAGTTTGCTTGTCAGAAGGTGATCACATGATCCCAGGATTTATGACTGCAACCGTCGTAAATAAACGGTTGTATTTTGATTACGTGACCATAGAGATGCTGCAATAGAATAGAATAGAATAAGAAAGCAGAATGGAATGGAATGGAATGGAATGGAATAGAATAGAATAGAATAAGAGAAGTAGAATAGAACAGAACAGAACAGAATAGGGAAGAATGAGATGGGATGGGATGGGATGGGATGGGATGGGATGGGATGGGATGGGATGGGATGGGATGGGATGGGATGGGATGGGATAGAAGAGAAGAGAAGAGAAGAGAAGAGAAGAGAAGAGAAGAGAAGAGAACAGAACAGAACAGAACAGAACAGAACAGAACAGAACAGAACAGAACAGAACAGAACAGAATAGAAGGAACCACATTTTCCTAAAAACTTCCAGTGTTGGAGCATTTACAACACATTTCTGGAGGCAAGTTGTTCCACTGATTAATTGTTCTAACTGTCAGGAAATTTCTCCTTAGTTCTAGGTTGCTTCTCTCCTTGATGAGTTTCTATCCGTTGTTTCTTGTTCTACCCTCAGGTGCCTTGGAGAATAGCTTGACTCCCTCTTCTTTGTGGCAGCCCCTGAGATATGACTGCTATCATGTCACCCCTAGTCCTTCTTTTCATCCGACTAGACATACCCAGTTCCTGCAACCGTTCTTCATATGTTTTAGCCTCCAGTCCCCTAATCGTCTCTGTTGCTCTTCCCTGCACTCTTTCTAGAGTCTCCACATCTTTTTTACATCATGGCAACCAAAACTGGATGCAGGATTCCAAGTGTGGCCTTACCAAGGCCTTATAAAGTGGTATTAACACTTCACGTGATCTTGATTCCATCCCTCTTTATGCAGCCTAGAACCGTGTTGGCTTTTTTGGCAGCTGCTGCACACGGCTGGCTCATACACAATGATGGAAACAGTCATATATATATTTTTCAGTGCCCCTGTAACTTTGATTGGTCACTAAACGAATGTTGTAAATCGAGGGCCAGCAGCTGTATTTGTTCACATCAGATTATTGTCAAAGGTTTATCACGTTATTGCAAATAAACGTAGCTGAAGCAAAGTTTTGTAGCTTACCTCTAAGCTTGTGAGACGTGCACAATGTATTCAACACACTTATTTGTGCGTTGCGCTTTATGGTGGTTTGCTTAATCAGGGGTTATCCGATAAGCCCCAATTAGCTGACTTTCTGCCCTGTGCTGAGTTATACACCCCGTCTACAAATCACAATATTAGCTTCACACATCAGTCAAACCTAAACCAACTACAGAGGCTGTTTTGTCTCCCATAAACCCTAATATGTCTGTTTGGGTTTGGCTGATCCTGTTATGGGGACTTAAGCCCCGAGCTATGTAAACTATGAATTATGATTTAATATGGAGCAAATTTAATCAACTTTGATTAAGCGATCCTTGGCTTCACGCAGTAAATGAATCCAAGGTGGTTCCAGTAATTTGACGTATGCTTAAAACCAAAGCAGAGGATTTCAAGTGAGTTTCGTTCCCAAGTCTGTACACGCACGTTTCTATGCTGCCTTCCCATTTTTATTTTCTTTGTGACTTATTTAAGAGGAAGGAGAGCGTTCCAGAGCTTCTTATTAAAACTGTGAGAAAATCTGTGATGCTCATAAATTTTAAATCTACAAGTTGCTGTGCAAGGAAGCAAGTTGGAGATGAACAAGAAGGGGGGGGAGGAGATACTTAAGAATATGTAAACATTCCAGCGCTATTTACAGGCCACTCAAGGTTTCTAAAGCCAACAATTAGTAACAGAAGTTTTCTGTCTACAAACACCAATGATACTATGAAACAGTTAGTCAACAACAGCAATGCAATTTGCAACCATGTTTTTCATGGGTGAAAGTCAAGTCTATAGGAAAAACTCAGGCTCAGCTCCCCTAACTTGCTAAATCATGGCTGAATCACAGTTTATTAAATAATCCCCCATGAATCTGGCTTGCACTTGAGAAGCCATATCCACAGTGTGGGGTTTCAAATTTTTTTACTACCGGTTCTGTGGGTGTGGCTTGGTGGGAGTGGCTTGGTGGGCATGGCAGGGGAAGGATACTGTAAAATCTCCATTCCCACCCCACTCCAGGGGAAAGATACTGCAAAATCCCCATTCCCATCCCACTCCAGGGGAAAGATACTGCAAAATCCCCATTTCCTTCCGATCGGCTGGGAATTGAGAGGCAGAGGATAGATGGGGGCGGGCCCAGTCAGAATTTTTACTACTGGTTCTCCGAACTACTCAAAATTTCCGCTACCGGTTCTCCAGAACTGGTCAGAACCTGCTGAAACCCACCTCTGCATATCCCTTGTCCTACTGGCCGCAATGCTTGGATTCATCACTGTATTTCGTGATGTGCTTGGCTTAGTTAGAGGTGCAAACCAGGCTGGTGAATTCCCTAAACATTTTGCACACTTCAGCTGTGGAAAATATCAGATTTGCAAGCTCTTCCAAACAGGCTCAGATCATCCCAGGATCATCTAGAAGATATTCTCTGAGACAACAAAGATGGTGAGGGAACTGGAGGCTAAAACATATGAAGAACGGTTGTAGGAACTGGGCATGGCTGGTCTCATGAAGAGAAGGACCAGGGGAGACATCAGAGCAGCCTTCCAATATTTGAGGGGCTGCCACAGAGAGGAGGGGGTCCAACTGTTTTCCAAAGCACCCGAAGGCCAGACAAGGAATAATGGATGGAAACTGATCAAGGAGAGATTCAACCTGGAAATAAGGAGGAATTTCCTGGCAGTGAGAACAATTAATCAGTGGAACAACTTGCCTCCAGATGTTGCGAATGCTCCATTCACTTGAGGTTTTTAAGAAGATGTTGGATAACCATTTGTCTGAAGTGGTGTAGAGTTTCCTGCCTAAGCAGGGGGTTGGACTAGAAGACCTCCAAGGTCCCTTCCAACTCTTTGTTATTCTATTCAATTCTACAATATGCTTCCGGCCCCACAAAATGTGTGTGCCACAAACAAGGAAAAGCACCTGTAAAGACACTGTCGCACCTCCAGGTGCGTCTCTTTGCCTATGTGCTCCTCCCTTCCTTTGCACATTATGCCTGACGCATCAGAAGTGCGCACTTTAAAATGTAATGTGTGACACGGCTCTAAGTGGCAGAGGGAAGACAGATTTCACACCTTGCTAAAGATGCTCTTATTTTTCACTCCTCCAGTCGTACCGAAAGGGCTTTGAGGAAGTCTTCGGTCTGTCGGGAGTGTTGCCAACAGATCTTTAAAGGGAGAAGCTGGAATGGTTAACCTCTCCCCTTCCCATTGATTATGCCCTCTGTGTTGCAAAATCATGAGGCTTGATTTGAAGGGGGTAAGGAAGGAGCAGGGGGGAACTCTGCACCCCTCCCTGCAGCTTCCTTGCCTAGCTTGGAAGGACATCACAGGAGTGCTACGGACTAGAAGAAAAACTTCTACCCATGAAATCATACTCAACACCTCCTTTTGCTCCCTGCCAACGGCACCTACCTCATTGCTCTGGAATTCTGCAGCAAATTGTTCTTCTATATGCAGGCTTGGTCCATAAAGACTCAGTCTAGTCCCGTGAGATGGGGAACATCCTAGTTTTGACAATGTCTTTCTGTTACTTGGTTGATGGACGAGGAAGGGAGGGAGGAGAATGCCAGGGGAAGAAGGAGAACAGGAAAGAAGAAGAATGGGAAGGAAGGAAGGAAGAAGAAAGGGAGGGAGGAGGAGGAAAGGAAAGAGGGTGGGGGGAATGGGAAGGGAGGAGAATGGGAACGAAAGAAGGAGGGAGGGAGGGAGGAAGGAAGGGACAATGAGAGGGAGGGAAGGAAGGAAGAAAGAAAGAAAGGAAAGGCAATGAGATGGATGGGTGGAAGGAAGGAAGGAATGGACAATGAGAGCGAGGGAAGGAAGGAAGGAAGGAAGGAAAGAAGGAAGGAAGGAAGGAAGGAAGGGCAATGAGATGGATGGATGGATGGATGGATGGATGGATGGAAGGAAGGAAGGGACAATGAGAGGGAGGGAGGGAAGAAGGGAGGGAGGGAGGGAGGGAGGGACAATGAGAGGGAGGGAAGGAAGGAAGGAAAGACAATGAGATGGATGGATGGATGGAAGGAAGGAAGAAGGAAGGAAGGAATGGACAATGAGAGCGAGGGAGGGAGGGAAGGAAGGAAGGAAAGGCAATGAGATGGATGGATGGATGGATGGATGGATGGATGGATGGATGGATGGATGGAAGGATGGAAGGAAGGAATGGACAATGAGAGGGAGGGAGGGAGGGAAGGAAGAAAGGAAAGACAATGAGATGGATGGATGGATGGAAGGAATGGACAATGAGAGGGAGGGAGAGAGGGAGAGAGGGAAGGAAGGAAGGAAGGGGGAAGGAAGGAAGGAAGGGGGAAGGAAGGAAGGAAGGGCAATGGGAAGAAAAGGAAAGAAGAAAAAGAAACCCCTTCAGCAGACTACCCATGCTTCAACCATCATTTCTACTGACCCTTAACATTCTTGCATCTTCTCCATTACAGACAACAATTTTGCTGCTTTTGAAAACCTTCCCAGGGCCAAACATTTCAAAGTCCCAGAAGAGGGAAGAAACAAGGAGGACGGGGGGGGGACTCCATTTCAACCCAAGAGTCCAGCCAAGCCTACCAGTAGATAAATGATCGTTTCCTAGTAGCCTGCAATTACCAAAGGAAATGGTTAGACATCCAGCGATCGTTCTTGCTTAATTGGGCCAAGACTGATTACAGGATGTCTTCCAATACAGATGACACCCCTCAATCTGTAATTTGGGGTTAAGGAAGGAACAAAATGCCAATTTGCCTCTCCTGGCTTGTGGAGCAGAATCACACCAAGAGTTTAATTGCCCAGCTGGCCTACCTTCTCAGGCTGTACAGACAGACGCCAAGTATTTTTTAAAAAAATCTTATTTATATTCTGCCTTTATTTGTACAACTCAAGCGGGGGGGGGGGGGGGGGGCGGAGTGCATTGTGATCTACCCTGGGGGATTTTTTAAGTTTTTTTTTAACCCTGGGGATGTGGTGGCTCAGTGGCTAAGACGCTGAGCTTGTCGATCAAAAGGTCGGCAGTTCAGCGGTTCGAATCTCTAGTGCCGCGTAACGGGGTGACTTGTCCCAGCTTCTGCCAACCTAGCAGTTCGAAAGCAGGTAAAAAATGCAAGTAGAAAAATAGGAGCCACCTTTGGTGGGAAGGGAACAGCGTTCCGTGCGCCTTTGGCGTTGAGTCATGCTGGCCACATGACCACGGAGACGTCTTCGGACAGCGCTGGCTCTTCAGCTTTGAAATGGAGATGAGCACCGCCCCCTAGAGTCGGGAATGACTAGCACAATATGTGCGAGGGGAACCTTTACCTTTACCTTTTATCCTGACTTTATTATTTTTATTATTTTACTCTTGTTATTTAGCTGCCTGGATATGAAATAGTATAAGATCTCCTGCTCGAGCATTAATAAATAATTTTAATAAATATCTCAAAGCGGTGAACGTACGTAATACTCCTATTTCCCCCCGACAACCACAGCACTATGTAGGTTTATAAAAAAGTATAAACTTTTCAGGTTTATAGTTTCCCGGATTTGTTTTACAGCCTGAATGAAAAATATTGGTCTATTCATTTCAGATGGAGCTAGAGTTTGGCTGTCCTCGTCCAACCAAACCAATGGTGATTTATTCAGTAAATGATAGTTAAACACCTGCTTAATACAAAGCCTGCCCCACAGAGACAAGCTGTGGGGTTGAGGGTGGCAAGGGTCATCCACCAGGAGGTGGAAGGCATATTAGATACCTTGGCCACTTCAAGATTTATAAAAATAATAAAGGTGGGATATCTATCTCTCTATATAAAAGCGAAATCCACTCATGCTGTAATCACGAAATCTCCAGAACCATAAAGCCTATGAACTTGAAGTTTGCCATGTATGTTCCTCTTGGCTTCTAGATGTTAACTAAGAAAGGATTTTTTGAAATGACCATCAGAGCATTAGTATTTCCTATATTATTATAACACGCTCTGATGCTAATTAGTTAGATATTCTACTCCCCCTCCCAACTTGAAAATAACTCTGGAGAGAACTGGATAGCAAAGGACAGGCTTCTGTGGGGCAGGCCTGAGGGAGAGAAGGGGCAAGAAAGCCTGAGGGAGAGGAAGGGATATGATAGAGGAGGATTCTGTGGGGCAGGCCTGAGGGAGAGAAGGGGCAAGAAAGCCTGAGGGAGAAGAGGGGAAGAAAGCCTGAGGGAGAAGAGGGGCAAGAAAACCTGAAGGAGAAGAGGGGCAAGAAAGTCTGAGGGAGAGAAGGGGCAAGAAAGCCTGAGGGAGAAGAGGGGCAAGAAAACCTGAGGGAGAGAAGGGGCAAGAAAGCCTGAGGGAGAGAAGGGGCAAGAAAGCCTGAGGGAGAGAAGGGGCAAGAAAGCCTGAGGGAGAGAAAGGGCAAGAAAGTCTGAGGGAGAAGAGGGGCAAGAAAACCTGAGGGAGAAGAGGGGCAAGAAAACCTGAGGGAGAGGCGGGGATACAATAGGGGAGGATTCTGTGTGGGCAAGCCTGAGGGAGAGAAGGGGCAAGAAAGCCTGAGGGAGAGAAGGGGCAAGAAAGCCTGAGGGAGAGAAGGGGCAAGAAAGCCTGAGGGAGAGAAGGGGCAAGAAAGCCTGAGGGAGAGAAGGGGCAAAAAAGCCTCAGGGAGAGAAGGGGCAAGAAAGCCTGAGGGAGAGAAGGGGCTAGAAAGCCTGAGGGAGAGAAGGGGCAAGAAAGCCTGAGGGAGAGAAGGGGCTAGAAAGCCTGAGGGAGAGAAGGGGCAAGAAAGCCTGAGGGAGAGAAGGGGCTAGAAAGCCTGAGGGAGAGAAGGGGCAAGAAAGCCTGAGGGAGAGAAGGGGCAAGAAAGCCTGAGGGAGAGAAGGGGCAAGAAAGCCTGAGGGAGAGAAGGGGCAAGAAAGCCTGAGGGAGAGAAGGGGCTAGAAAGCCTGAGGGAGAGAAGGGGCAAGAAAGCCTGAGGGAGAGAAGGGGCAAGAAAGCCTGAGGGAGAGAAGGGGCTAGAAAGCCTGAGGGAGAGAAGGGGCAAGAAAGCCTGAGGGAGAGAAGGGGCTAGAAAGCCTGAGGGAGAGGGGGGGCTAGAAAGCCTGAGAGAGGGGGGGGGCTAGAAAGCCTGAGGGAGAGGAGGGGATAGGAGAGGCCGATTGTAACTACTCATTAATTTTCAAGCTTTAACTGTCAATTTATCAAGCCCCATCACATAGACCCCTAGCAAAGCACGGGTATCCAGCTAGTTAAATAAATGAATCTTACGAATGGTCCCCATAAAAGATCTATTGGTTGTGTACAGGTAATCTTCAAACTTACAGCCATTCGTTTAGTGACTGGCTCACTAGGATAGCCTGCTACTTAGGCTGTGTTTACTTGGATTCTTAAAATAACTCTCAGGAGACAAACCTCTATGAGTAAGAATCTGCATTTTTCCCATACAGGTAGTCCTCCACTTACGACAGTTCACTTAGTGACCGTTCGAAGTTACATCAGCACTGAAAAAAAGCAACTTAGGACCATTTTTCACACTTAATGACCGTGATTAGAATTCAGACGCTTGGCAACTGACTCGTGTTTATGACGGTCGCAGTGTCCCGGGGTCACACGATCCCCTTTTGGCGACCTTCTGACCAGCAAACTCAATGGGGAAGCCAGGTTCACTTAACGACCGTGTGACTAATTTAACGACAGCACCGATTCGCTTAACAACAACTCGCTTAGCAACAAACATTTTGGGCTCCATTGTGGTCCTAAGTTGAGAACTACCTGTACCCTGGATTCTTGTCTCCTCCCATTCCATAAAGCATATAAAGCAAGTGAATAAATACTGGAGTTTTGGAAAATCTGCTTTTTAAATATTTGCACAGCTTGCAAGCAAAGGGTTTAGATGTCAGCTTTAATGCCCTCCGGTTGTGCTGAAGGACAACTCCTAAACTTCCCTGTTTGTGGCTACTGTATTACTCTGTCTGGGAAAGAGGTAGTCCTCGACTTATACAGTTCGTTTAGTGACTGCTCAAAGTTACAACGGCACTGAAAAAAATGACTTAGACCATTTTTCACACTTTACAACTGTTGTAGCAGCCCCACACGATCAACATTCAGATGCTTGGCAACTGATTCATATTTATGACGGTTGTGGTATCCCGAGGTCACGTGATCCCCCTTTGGCGACCTTCTGAGAAGCAAAGTCAATGGGGGAAGGCAGGTTCACATAACGACGGTGTGACTCATTTAATGACGGCATCGATTTGCTTCGCAACTGGGACAAGAAAGGTCGTAAAATGAAATGAAACTCACTTAATGTCTCAATTTAGCAACAAACGTTTTCGGTCTCAATTTTTGGTCGTAAGTCGAGGACTACCTCATACTGGTGCTGACTGGGAATACTGGTGGACATGAGGTTGGTTGCACTTCAACTCAGCTTGTAGGTTGACCTCGGCTGACTCCGAAGCCCAGGTTAGGGGGTTGTGTGAACCAGCTCAAGGTGTCATGAGGGTCAACCCCACAAATTATGCCTCCATAGCTAACTTGCCCCAATCCGCTTATTATTCTCCCAGCGCCCCCAGCCTCTTGGGCACCCCAGGCCTCCCAAGGGGCCTGTCCTCACGGTCAAAGTGCTTGGGGGGGACGGATGACTCAGTCAACCTTGGTGTCCTACTTTGCAAGGCAGGCAGGCCCCCCCCTCTTCCCCAGCTGACTGGGAATACTGGTGGAATGAGGTTGGCTGCACCTCACCTCAGCTCCTAGTCTGGGCCGTCAAGGTTGGGGGAGGGGGGAGGTTGTGTGAAACAGCTCAGGGTAGCAAGGAGGGTCAACCCCCCAAAAGTTATCCCTCCATCGCCAACTTTCCCCCAAACCCACTCACCCTTCCAGCGCCCCCAGCCTCTCGGGCACCCGTCAGTCCCCCCCCCTTCAGGTGCCTGTCCTCACTTTCTGACATCTCGGGAGCGGGGTTCAGCTTTGCAAGGGGGGGGCAGAGACCCCCCAACTCTTCCCCGGGTCCATTCCGGCCAGGAGGTCAGAGTCCCCCCACCTGCTAAAAAAGGAGGCTAACCTGCACTTTTCGGGGGGGGGGGGCTCAGCGGTGGTCGTGGGAAGCCTCACCCAGCGCTGAGTTTGCCACCTGAGAAGGTTGAGGGGGTGGGGTCAGGTCCCAACTGGCAGAAAGCCTTCCTTTCTCTCTCTCACACACACACCCCTTCCCCAAACTCCAGTCTGACTAAAAAAAGAGGGGAGGGGGCGGCGCCTCCGCCTTTCCCTCAGCCAAAGAGAGAGGGAGAGAGAGAGAAAGGGAGAAAAAGAAAGGAGAGAGAGAGATAGAAAGAGAGAAATAGAGTGAGAGAAATAGAAAGAGAGAGAGAATAGAAAGAGAGAGAGAAAGGGAGAAAAATAAAGAATGAGAGAGAGAAATAAAAGAGAGAGAGAAATCGAGAAATAGAAATCGAGAAATAGAGAAAGAAAGAGAGAAAAAGGGAGAAAAAGAAAGAATGAGAGAAAGAGAGAAATAGAGTGAGAGAAACAGAGAGAGAGAGGAAGAAAGGGAGAGAAAGAAAGAATGAGAGAGGAAGAAAGAGATAGAGAGAAATAGAAAGAGAAAGAGAGAGAGAAAGAATGAAAGAAAGAGAGAAAGGGAGTGAAAGAAACAATGAGGGAGAGAGAGAAAAAAAGAATGAGCGAGAGAGAAAGAGAGTGAAAGAGTGAGAGAAAGAGAGAGAGAAAGGGAGAAAAAGGAAGAATGAGAGAGAGAGAGAGAAACAGAGAGAGGGAGAGAAAGAAAGAATGAGAGAGAAAGAAAGAGAGAGCAAAATAGAAAGAATGAGAGAGAGAAAGAGAGAGAGAGAAAGAGAGAGAGAAATAGAATGAGAAAGGGAGAAACAGAAAGAATGAGAGAGAAATAGAGTGAAATAGGAGAGAGAGAAAGAAAGAAAGAAAGAGAGAAAGACATAGAAAGAATGAGAGAGAGAGAGAGAGAGAGACAGAGAGAGGGAGAGAAAGAAAGGGAGAGAAAGAAAGAATGAAAGAGAAAGAGAGAGCGAAATAGAAAGAATGAGAGAGAAATAGAAAGAGAGAGAGAGAAAGAGAGAGCGAAATAGAAAGAATGAGAGAGAAATAGAAAGAGAGAGAGAGAAATAGAATGAGAAAGGGAGAAAAAGAAAGAATGAGAGAGAAAGAGAGTGAAATAGGAGAGAGAGAGAGAAAGAAAGAGAGAAAGAAAGAGAGAAAGACATAGAAAGAATGAGAGAGAGAGAGAGAGAGACAGAAAAAGAAAGAATGAGAGAGAGAGAGAAATAGAGTGAAATAGAAGGAGAGAGAGAGAGTAATCGAACGAACGACCCCCTTCGAGGCGGGTGGTCGCCTCCCTCCCTTTTTTTCTCTCCCCCCCGCTTTCCAATGGAGGGGGGGAGAGGAGGGGGCGTGGCCGACGCCCGCCAGCCAGCCAGCCAGTCACGCGGCGGGGCGCGCGCAAGGCACTCCGAAGCGGGTGTATATATGTGTGTGTGTGTGGAGCTGGGGCGGGGGGGGGGAGTAGAACAAGAGCCACGAGAGAGAGAGAGAGAGAGAGAGAGAGAGCGATCGAGCGCGCGCCAGGTGGTTGGGAAGGCGCGGAGGGGAAGAGGGGGGGGGGCCGCGAGGCGCGCGCGCGCGCGCGAGAGAGAGTTGCGCGCGCCGGGGCGGTCGGAGCTGCGGCGAGCGAGTGACGCGCAGCTGGCCGGCCCTGCTCATGCGCAGCCGGCCGGGCGGTGCTAAAGCCCCGAGCGAGCGAGCGAGCGACCGAGCGAGGAGGAGGAGGAGGAGGAGGAGGGGGGGCGGGGGAAACGGCCGGCCGAGCTGAGGGGCGGCGGCGGCGGCGGGGAGAAGGAGAAGAAGGAGAAGCCGGGAGCAGAAGAAGCGGCTGAGGCTGAGGCTGAGGCGGCGGCATGAGGAGACGCAGCCGGCGCGGCCCCTCCTGAGGCGCGCCCCGAGCCGGGGTGGGCGGCGCGCGAGGGAGGGAGGGAGGGGGGGAGGGAGGAAGGAAGGCAGGCGGGCAACGGGCGGCCGAGGGGGCGCAGGCGGCTCCTGCCAGGCGAAAGGAGCCCGCCGGGCCGGTCGAGGCGGGGGCAAAGTTGGGCAGGGGCCGAGCGGGCCGGCGGGCCCAGCCGCTCGCCCGCAGCCCCCGAGGAGGAGGAGGAGGAGGAGGAAGGCTCTGCCTTCTGCTGCTGCTGCTGCTTGGCTTCTTGCTGCAAGGCAGAGGCCACTCCGATCCTTCCTTCCTTCCTTCCCCTTTTTTCCCCTTCTCCTTTCTTTCTTCCTTTCCTTCCTTCCCTTCCCTTCCTTCCGCCCGTCCCCTTTCCTCTCCTCTTCGCCTTCGTTCCTCCTTTCCTTCCTTCCTTCCTTCCTCTCTCCTCTTTGCCTCCCTTCCTGCTCTCCTTCCGCCTTCTTTTCCTCCTTTCCTTCCTTCCCCTTTTCCTTCCTTCCTCCTTTCCTTCCTTCCGCACTCCCTTCCCCTCTCCTCTCCTCTTTGCCTTCCTTCCTGCTTTCCTTCCTTCCTTCCTTTCCTTCTACCCCTCCTTCCTCCTTTCCGCCCGTCCCCTTTCCTTTCGCCTTCGTTCCTTCTTTCCTTCCGCCTTTCTTTCCTCTCCTCCTCTCCTTCCTTCCTTCCTTCCCGACGCGCGCTTGGCCTCGCAACAAAGTTACAGCTCCAGCCTCGGCGGAACGGACGGCGCCCCTCTTTGGCGCCCTCGCCTTGCAAGGGTCTCCCCCGGATTTGAACCCGGGGCGGGGCGAGGAAAGGGGGGGCAGAGAAAAAAAAAGAAGGGGGGGCTTCGGTTTAGTGCAGCCCCGCCGCCCCTCTCCTGCTCCTCAGCCGCCGCCGCTGCTGCTTCTCGTCTGGATTCGCCCTGCTGGATCTGCGGTGGATTGATTGATTTTTTGGGGGGGGGGTCTTTGGCCCAAGCGGGGAGGGGTGATCTGCCCCGGCTTCTGTGCCTCCCGAGGAGCTCTGGTTTGGATTTGGGGACGGGGGTGGGGGTCGAAGCTTGGCTCTGCCTGCCTGCCCTCCCACACCGCCGCCCCCTTTTTTTCTTCTCTTTCTCCGAGACCCGAACTTGAGATTCATCGCAGCGGGGCTGGTGTCTTTTCCCCCGTTTTTACCCCCCTGGATTTTCTCCCCTAGCTGGTCTTTTTCTCTTTTTTTACCCCCCCCCCCCCACCCGAGAGAGGGGGCGCCGTTTGTCAAGGTCACTGTGGATTTATCTTTGGGTTTTTTTGCCTGCCTCTGGATGTGGATTGGCCCCTTTGGTGGCTTGCTCCTGCTTTAGCTTGGATCGCCCCGGCTCTCTTTTCCAGGGCTGCTGGATTTAGCTTTCTGGTCCCCCCTCCCCTCTGGCTGCCCACCCATCCCCCCTCCGCCCCCTTGGTTCCTTCGGATTTCATGAGCCAGAAGAAAGGAGCAGCTCTGAGCCAGAGAAAGAAGCTGGATCGTACAAAAAAATCCCAATAAGACGAATTGTGGGGTGGTGTTATTTTTTTGGGGTGGCGGTGGTCTTAACTGGCTTTGGAAATGGATGGCAAGATCAGACAAAGCAGGAAATCCCGGTCCCAAAGGGATCGGGTGAGGCGCAGAGACCCCAATGGCAGGGATAGACTTCACCAAAGCCCCTCCTCGACCTCCGAACGGGAAGCCAGTCCTGGCAAAGAGAATACCAGCCAAAGTGGTCTCCTTCCCAAGAGCCAGGCTTCTGCAGGCAGAAATGCCAGACCTCCGAGGCGACGGAGGCGGGAATCCAGTTCCCAGGAAGAGGATTTAATTGATGGATTTGCCATTGCCAGCTTCACCACCATGGAAGCCTTGGAGGTAAGGTGTTGGGTCTTACCTGGATGGGGATGGTGGTGATGGTGGGAGTTGGGAAGAGGAATATGGGAGGAAGAGTTTGGTCATCGTCTAGGCTGCTGCTTTGCTTCTGCTGGTCAGTCTGAACTTTTGAGGGGCTTGGGACCAACATCTGGAATGAATTAAAGCCTGGGGTCTGTGGCGGTCTCCATCTGTGGGACCACTTGTGCTGGTCAGTCTTATTGAACTTCTGAAGGGGTTAGGACCAACATCTTAAAGGTGGCCCTTCAGGCCTTGGTCTGTGGAGGTCTCCATCTGTGGGACCACTTTGCTTGTACGGGTCAATCTCATTGAACTTTTGGGAGTGGGGAGTGCGTGGGTGGGATTGACATCTGGAGGAGTTAAAGGTGGACCTTCAGACCTGGGAACTGATCGGGGTTGGTTTCCTGTCTTGTGGGACCGCTTTGCTTGTGCTGGTCAATCTCATTGAACTTTTCCGAGGGGCTTGATGAATTAAATTCATCTGGATGAATTAAAGGTGGACCTTCAGGGCTTGGCTCTGTGGCGGTCTCCATCTGAGATCCAAAGCATGCTAAATATCTGGCAACTGTCTTGGGTGTAACTTCAGAGTTGTGCTCTTCTGAGCTGGTGTTAGTAGGCCAAGCCTTCTGGTTGACCCTTGCTCTCCATTTCAGCTAGGAAGCAGTGAGGGTCACTGAGGCAAGCTGTGTGTTGGTTTAAGCTTTGTAGTGGGCTTGCAAACCTGTTTGTGGAGTGCAGGAAGACGAATGCAAAACTTCTGCCAGTCCTGCAGAAAATGCACCACCATTTTAAAAGCGTGTTTAAAACCGGGTTGAATGGTGTTGCTGGTGAGAAGAGCAGAGTTTTGGTGCCTGGGGTGTCATTGCCCCAACCAGGCTAATTCTTTGGCTGTTGGGAGAAGCAGCTGTTGAATCAGTGAGATTTTCTGGGTTAACCTGAATGCGCTTTTTAAGGAAGAAGAGAAATGAAGAATAATTGAAAGGAATTGCTTTGCTTGGTATTATTGTATTGTATTTGGTTTTGGCTTGTTTCTTCTGCGTGTAAAAAGTTAAGCAAAGCAAGCAACAATATTTTTAGAGAGTTTGGGCAAAAAAGGGGATTTTGTGTGGCTTGTGATTTTTTGGGGGGGGAGGTTGGTTTTTTGTTTTTCTGTTCAGTTTTTATTCATGATGTGATGGGAAAGTCTGAATGGGTAAGAATTTCTGGTAACTGTTTTTATCCTGCTATATATCTTAGTCATTTTCGATGGGCTTGTTTGGTTCCCTTCCATTTTAGAAGCAAAAAAGTTTGGGTAATGTTTCAATTCTGGATTGTTCTTTTTTAAAAAGAATAAGTCAATAAAGCTGAACCAGAATGGGCCATTTTAGAATCCGGTGATCATTGCATGCAGGGGTTGAGATCCTTCAAAGATATGGAGTAACATTGATACTTGCCCAAATAAAGAAATGTTCTAAAGTTGGCCAATTGATCTGTCTAGAATATACTATGAATGTTATTTGTTTTTCCTTTGTTGTTTTTCCCTGGAAGATTCACTTTGAAGTTGTAGGAGTTCACCTCTGGATTTCATTCTGTAGTTTTGTCAAACTTTTTCTGGCTGTAAGCATAACTCAACACTGTCCGCTTGTCCCAAGGAACAATTGTTGCTCTGGAATCTTTCATTTGCATAAAAAGAAAATCACTGTGATATTTTTCAAATCTGCAATCAATGGGTGTTTGGAGAAGGATACTCCTTCCATGTTTGCATGTATGCAAAGCCTGAAAGTATTTTTCGTAATACTGTTCTTGTGACTGTTTTGGTCTTAACCAGAAGATTGATACGATGAAACCTTTATATTTCTTGTCTCCATTGTGGTGGGAGCAGATGCAAGAAAAATTTCCTGACATTGCTTGTTTGTCATTGTACTACTACTTGTTCTCACAGTCTTTACTTTCCCTGGTATTTTCCTGCAAGATGATTGCTGTCTTTCTGTCAGGCACTCAAATTAATTGCTAATCAAACTGATGGGCCTCTAGAACGGGTTGTTGGAGAATTCGTAACATTTGCTGTCTGATCTACCTTGGTTGGGTTGCATGCTGTAAAAGCTGCTTTGGTGTCTTCTGCAGTCAGTGATGGTCCTTATTGGACAAAGCTAGGTGGTTTGAAAGAACTACAAAATTCTATAGTGGAAAATAAGGGGATTCGTTTCTTGATCACCAATAAACAAGATGCAGATTGTCAGATAGCAGCACCCAGCTTTATTCTTCTCTAAAACTGCATTATTGTGAAAATGGAGAATGTATTCAATGCTGTTGTGAAGAATACTTAAAGATTTCATGTGCTTTTTACTCTTCAATAATAGATTGAATTTGAGTTGCTGGCTCTGTGTATATTTATATCGTGAATCACTTCTATTGCTTATCTAGGGAGATTTAAAAAGCTCCAGTGTCTGGAGTAGCATGTGTGTTTTCTTTCTAAATTAGCTTACACCTCTGTGTATCATTTGGCCTTCTTAAGACGTTCCCACAGAGTGTAAACCCGATGGCTTGGTTCACCCATTGTCTGGAGCTTTGTTCACAATCAAGCGGAAAAGTTCTCACGAAACAAGTCATATGTTCAGCTCTATCTCTGCTGGTGTGTTATGGTATATTTATAAAAAAGTAAGTGTTTCTCTATGTATGGAATTACTTGACAATCTCTCTCCCACTCTAAAGTCAGTCTCGTTGAGGATTTTCTTCCTTAAAAGTTTGTGTCAACATTCTTGAAACCGACTGGGAACCAGGCACAACAAAATTAGGACTGGTAAGCGAGCCAATAAATAAGGAGCTGAAATGAATAGGTAGGTCTACCTATATCTTCCCAGCAGATCCTGGAAGTGATACTTGGGAGCATTTGAACAATAAAAGAGAAGGATGAAAAGGATTTTATCAGTCTCTTAGATGGTTGAACCTTGATCAACCAGTTCAGAAAGGAGATAAAAAAAGAGAGACTCTTCTGGGCTTACATCACTTGGGGATTTGTTGAACTGGCTTGTGGAAAGGATTGTATGGAATTTTAACTTAAGCTACACTCCACCAAGTGTCATTTTTGCAGAACAGGAAAAAAAAAAAAGGTTATAATTTTGCCACCGGTATTAAAACAATCCTTTTCATCGGAACTTTCTTCAGACAAGACAGTAAACCATTCCTATAATTCATTTATTTATTATTTGATTTGTTAGTAGGGCCACTTCAGGCAGCTTGCAACAGTAAAAACACAAAGAAGCAAAAAGAGTGTCAACAAAACAGAAGTATTGTTGCTTTGTAGCCGTATGATTTATATTGATTGTTTCCTAGTATGATTCAGTTGCTTATTTGTACCTTATGTCTATTATTAAGTGTTGTGCCTTATGATTCTTGACGAATGTATCTTATGTGCACTGAGAGCATATGCACCAAAGACAAATTCCTTGTGTGTCCAATCACACTTGGCCAATAAAGAATTCTATTCTAAGTAAAATAAACAGTGAAAAAGAAAACATCGAGAATGGCATAGGGTCTCCTGCCATGGGCAGGGAATTGGACTAGAAGACCTCCAAGGTCCCAAATTTATTTATGGGTCACAATACCCAGTTCTGTCACGTTATTGCCATTCATTAAAACCCATTTTTTTTCCTTTCGTCCAATGACAGAATTAGCCCCACCTGGCCTACCTGGTTAGCCCTGCACCATTAGCAGGAGTTCAATCGTGCTTACATTTTACCCCAGGCATCTTCATACAAATAAACCCTTTAAAATAATCCTTCATGGTGGTCCCATCCTAGGTTAAGGCTGCAGAACACAAGGGCTAAGCCAGAAGAACTGGTCGCTCCATTTAGCTAAATCCCTTCTACAAACCAGATCTCAACTTTTTAAGTTCTGCTCAGTATTCTTGGCAAAACATTTTTCTCCCCAAACTTGACGTACCCAATCTTTCAAATGGGTGGCAAATGCCACCCTCAGTTTCAAAGTCAGGGCTATATTTGAGCGATAGGAAACCATGATTGATAGCAGATTCTGCCTTCCCTTTGCTCTCTGCTCCCCACCTGTCCCATCTTTTGTTATCATACTGATACATTCTGGACACATTTCTTTTTAAAAAACCTCAAGTGATGGAGCAGCCACGACTTCTGGAGATTCCACTGATCGATTGTTCTCCTTGTCAGGAAATATTTTAGTTCTAGGTGGTATCTCTCATTAATGATCTTCCACCCATTACTTCTTGTCCTGCTGTTGAGGTGCTTTGGAGAATAGGTTGTCCCCCTCCCCTCTTCTTTGTGGCAGCCCCTCAAATATTGGAAGACTGCTGTCATGTCACTCCTAGCCTCTTCTCTTTGTTAAACTACACATACCCAGTTCTCTCAATCGTTCATTTATAGATTGTCTTGAGGGGTGATGGAGCTATTTTTGTGGCTACGCACATGACCCATCGCTTAAGAGAGTTGGGATCTGTGCAGAAGTGACTTCTGATCAGGAACTAGGCCAGGTGTCCCGCAGGATCTTTTAAAAGAATCGTCCTGCTTATCGGACGGCGGGCGGCTGCCTAGAGCTCTGCTTCATTAATATGCAAAAGGAGGACTTTTGATTTCTTGGGTTGTAGTTGACTCATTGCAATAAACAACCTTCACAGGATCCATGTGTTTTCTTTCAAGAGCCAGAGGTGGTGGGTTGCCTCTCCAGAAGGCTGTTGTGTTGGCATAAATGTGTGTTTGGGTGGGTGTGTTGACTTTTCACACAGTTCAGGACCAAAAACAAGGTGGGAATTCCAAGACAAAGGCTTCATATCAAGGTCTGTGGTTGGTCTTGTTGTTCGTGGGGAAATGCCAGAGGAGCTTCTGATATTACCCAGAAGTGAGAAGGGGATTACCAGGGCTAGAATCTCTCAAACTAGCATGTGCTGAATTCATGTTATATATACAATATAGACCTTTCTTCTTCTTCTTATAGTGAGGTGCATTTCGTTAATTGAGATCTACTTGTAGACCACTAGAGAGTGGGTTCATTTTTTAACGCATTCTGTGTTTTGCAGTGCAAATGTTCCTGGTTTAATGGTGTGTCCTTGAAGTTATACGAAAATACTTTGCTAATAAAACATCCTACTTGTGTAGTTTTGTACAGGTAGCTCTCGACTTACGACCACCACCACACCCAAAATTTCTTTTGCTAAGCGAGTTCTGTTGTTGAGTGACTTTTGGTCCATTTTACAACATTTCTTGCCACATTTGTTAAGTGAATCACTGAGTTTGCTAAGTTAGTAAGGCAGAAACACTTAATTCCTTAAGTGAATCTGGCTTCCCCATTGACTTTTGCTTGTCAGAAGGTCGCTAAAAAGGGGGATCATGTGACCCCGGGACACTGCAACAGTCATAAATATGAACCAGTGGCCAAGGGTTCAAATTTCAATCACGTGACCATCGATCACACCATCATAAGTGTGGAAAAACAGTAACTTGTTTCAGTGCCGTCGTAACTTTGAGCAGTCACTAAACAAATGGGTGTAAGTTGAGAACTCTACTCTGAACTCGAAGTTCTTCCATCTATTGTGCCCTACTGGAAGGGAAGCATTGATGTAGACAGAAATATTACATATCTTGCTTTAGGTAGAAATATTAGAAATATTACATATTTTGGTTTCTTTTCATCTTTTTGATAGAGTCCATTCATCTTACGAAACTCTAGCCTGGTTGACTTGGTATCAGCTGGGGTGCTTTGTGTTAAATCAGGCATTGGGAGTGGTAAAAATGGCTGCTTCTTTGGTGTGGTTCAAGTCAGTTGTGGTATATTCAGCCAGATAAGGCTTAGTTCAGGAGTTGAGACTTCTGTCGGTTAAAGAGTGGCCATAGATGGGAGCTGGACAACATTTGGAGCATTGAAAGCATGCCATGAGTGGTCTCCTGAGGATGGAGATATGGTGAGCTATGTTCTCTATTCATTACATTAAGAAAACTAAGATCATGGTATCCAGCCCTCTCGATTCCTGGCAAATAGATGGGAAAGAAATGGAGGTAGTGACAGATTTTATTTTCCTGGGCTCCAAGATCACCGCAGATGGGGACTGCAGCCAAGAAATTAAAAGATGCTTGTTCCTGGGGAGGAAAGCTATGGCAAATCTAGACAGCATACTAAAAAGCAGAGACATCACCCTGCCAACAAAAGTGCGTATAGCCAAGGCTATGGTTTTCCCAGTTGCAATGGATGGCTGTGAACGTGGGGCCATAAGGAAGGCTGAGTGTCAAAGAATGGAGGCCTTTGAACTCTGGTGCTGGAGAAGACTCCTGTGAGTCCCTTGGACTGCAAGGCGATCCAACCGGTCAGTCCTAGAGGAGATCAACCCCTGACTTCTCTTTAGAAGGCCAGATCCTGAAGAGGAAACTCAAATCCTTTGGCCACCTAATGAGAAGGAAGGACTCATTGGAGAAGAGCCTCATGCTGGGAACATTTGAGGGCAAAAGAAGAAGGGGACGGTAGAGAATGAGGTGGCTGGGTGGAGTCACTGAAGCAGTCGGCATGAGCTTAAATGGACTCTGGGGGCTGGTAGAAGACAGGAAAGCCTAGAGGAACATTGTCCATGGGGTCGCGGTGCGTCAGACATGACTTCGCAACAAACAACATGTTCTCTATGTTCAAAGCCCTGAAAAATTAGAGAGCAAGGAGTAAGGTTGCCTCCTTAAGTTCTTCTGTCGTGTTGGAATGCTTGTGACCATTCCAAGTTAAGGTGAATCTCCTTCAAGTCAGAAGTTTAAGCTGATGAATTTATGACAGCATCTGTACACTTCTGGGCCTAAGAGTATAGAGTTGGCTGGGTTTCCTCCATTTTCTTGAGATGTTTATCTTCCCAATTCAGCCTTTAGACTTGCTAAACCAGACATGACCCTGCTTAGCTTCTTGAGATCATCCTGGATCCTCCACCATCCAAATAACTTCTTTCTGGACAGGTGCACACCTTTCCAAGCAAAGCAAGGAGTGTTAGGCTATAAATTATTTTCACTTAAGAAGAATGGCTGCTGGATCCTTGAAAATAAAACTCAGGTCTTGTGTTATTTTGAGGTGTAAGAACTTTCCTTCGCAGTTAATTTTGTTGGAAAAAAATGAAAGTTATGACTGGATGTGGTTTCTTCGTGGTTTTAAGCCTATGCTGTTATTTTCTGTGAAATCTACCGACTATAGCTGGACAAGCATTGTATCCGTTGCATAAATATAGTAAACATAACTGAAAAACTTGGTTCTATAAGAACCAGGCATTAAGAAAAATTGGTGGAGGGGGAAAAAAAAAAGCTAATCTCTGGGCCTTTTTTTTTTTCCCCTGCAGAATTTCCGAACCGCCATCTCTCTGCATTAGAAGGAAACGTTGTGGTGATGAAATTGGGAAGTTGTATTTTACTTATCTCGTTGCTCGGGGATTTCCCTCTTCCTGTAAAACTACAACCACGGTAGCTTCGTGTTTGTTTGCAAGAACACGGTTCTTGCGGTCAGGCCTTTTCGCTTAGCATTGATCCGGGCAAAAAACGGGCTTTCGGAAAGGTCTGCGTTTGGCAAGCAAGCATGTCGTTGATTAGTTATTTAGCAATTCCCTTAAGATTGGGGAGATTACACAGATGTGGAAGGAAAGCCCGACCCTCCGTCGTAAGTCCTCCAGTGCTATATCAAACATGCTAAGGTTGTGTTTTGAAGCACACTGTCTGGTCAGCTGTATAAATTCACCAGAGGGTTGTAAAACAGTTGTCTGTGACTTTGCACAACTGTGAATTCGGCTGCAATCAATCGGCATCTCCCATTTTACAAGTTCAAATTTAAAAGCTGTCTTCTCGTGTTCGTCACTTTTTCTTTCTCTTTTTTTTTAAGAGAAGCAAAGGGCAAGATCCGAACAGGCTTACATCAATCATCTATTTACATTATGGAAGTAATTATCTACACCCCCCCCCCCCAAAAAAAACAAGGGTATTAACATAGAATTTGTTGGACAAAGTGGAATTGGTAGTGCTCTTGAATATTTGCAAAGGACAGTTTTGTTGGAGTTTCCCCTTGGGGAAAAAAAAAAGAGAGAAAGAGAAGGCTGAGAAATTGAACAAATCTTGTTTCTAAAGAACTGTACAGGAAAAAAGTTTTGCAGGGGAAAACACTCCTCGAGAGGTTATTAAATTGGCAGGAAGCGCCATGCAGTTCCTTTTGTGAGTAAATTCTACATTTGGTCCGAGTGTTCTATTCAGAAATACCGTAATTGAACAGTTGTCTTTGCTAAATGCAATACAGGCGGGCTTCCTTAGGCTCACTGCTGATTAACCTCAATGGCACATCAGATATTAAAATTTAGCAGCTTAAGCATTTAAAAAGAACTGGGAGCGTGGATTTGCCGTTGGTTTCTGTCTTGCGGGGAGAGGAGTTTACAGATGTTCTGGTTTAACACAGTAGTGATGATGTTCCAGAGAGACAATTTGGCATGGAGGTTACAGGCACCAGCCCACAAACTAGGTGTCTGTGAATTTTAGTCCTGCCTTAGGCATACCGGTAGAAGTTGCTTGAGTGACTTGGGCCTGTCCTTCTCTCTTGGCCCTAGGAAGAAGACTGATGAATTTCAAACTGCTTCTGAAAAATCTTGCCAAGGAAACTGCGTAGACACATCCACATGGTTGCCAGGAGTTTGAAGGCAGCAAAACAAACACAAAAAGTAGCATTGGGGATTTTTTTTAAAAAAGAGAAATGTAAACATGCAGTGGGAAGCAGTGAATTTTCTTAAACTGGTTCTGAATCGCAGATAGTTCTTGTCTAACGACCAAAATTAGGACCCGGTTTTCCATTGCTAGGCAGAGCGGTTATTAAGTGAGACACGTCTGATTTCACAACCTCCTTCACCGTGGTTAGTTGAAGTCCATGCATTTTGAGTTGCTAAGGTTGAAAAACTCTGAGATGGTTACATTAAAAGTAGAGGTAAAGGTTCCCCTCGCACATATGTGCTAGTCGTTCCTGACTCTAGGGGGCGGTGCTCATCTCCGTGGTCATGTGGCCAGCATGACTCAATGCCAAAGGCGCACGGAACGCTGTTCCCTTCCCACCAAAGGTGGTCCCTATTTTTCTACTTGCATTTTTTTTACGTGTTTTCAAACTGCTAGGTTGGCAGAAGCTGGGACAAGTCACAGGAGCTCACCCCGTTACATAGCACTAGGGATTCGAACCGCCGAACTGCCGACCTTTCGATCGACAAGCTCAGCGTCTTAGCCACTGCTACATTAGGCCTCCCAAAAAACCTTTCTTTTTTGCCCTCTCCACAACAAATCTGGATTTTTAAACTATTTCATGAGGGATCTTCATTAATATAGATTTGCCTGCCCTCACCGCTTCCTTGAAAGCCATGTAATCTAGTCAAAAGCAAGCTCTTCTTGTGGCAGACAATCCATTAGCGTGAAATGTATTTTCACTCCTTAAAAAAACAACACACCACTTCATCTCCCAGGCTTGGAAAAACGGCAAGGGTGAAAAACATTTTTCTTTGAGCTGTCAGACATTGTCATGCAACGCCTCACCAGAATGGAATCTTTTTGCTTTTGGGACTGGATTTTTATTGCTGTATTTTTCTTTCCTCTTGTTTTTTTGTTTCCTCCTCCGATCACCCAGCGATGATCAGGGTTATGGAAAGTTATCAGTACCATTGAATAAATCACTATTTATTCAGGCTCTGTCCTGTTATAAACTGGGTGAAGTCAGGCTTAATAGCAATGACTGTGAGAGGGATCTAGGAGTTTTAGTGGACAACCAGCTAAATATGAGACAACAGTGTGCAGCGGCAGCCAAAAAAGCCAACTCAATCCTAAATTGCATTAACAGAGTGATACAGTCAAGATCAAGTGAGGTACTAACACTACTCTATAAAGCCCTAGTAAGACCACACCTAGAGTACTGCATCCAGTTTTGGTCACCACACTATACAAAAGATGTTGAGACTCTAGAAAGAGTGCAGAGAAGAGCAACAAGGATGATTAGGGGACTGGAGGCTAAAATATACGATGAACGGTTGCAGGAACTGGGCATGGCTAGTCTAGTGAAGAGAAGGACCAGGGGAGACAGGATGGCATCTTCCAATATTTGAGGGGCTGCCATAGAGAGGAGGAAGGGGGTCAACCTATTTTCCTAAGGCACCTGAAGGCCAGACAAGGAATAATGGATGGAAACTGAACAAGAAGAGATTCAACCTAGAAATGAGGAGGAACTTTCTGACTGTGAGAACAATCAACCAATAGAACAGAAGTTGCCTTTGGAAGTTGTGGGAGCTTCATCACTTGAGACTTTCAAGAAAAGATTGGACTGCCATTTGTCAGAAACGGTGTAGGGTCTCCTGCTCAGGTGGGGAGTTGGAGTAGATGACCTAAAAGATCCCTTCCAACTCTGTTAATGTGTTACCTCTTTTGAAGAAGCCTCCTTGAATGAAATCTTACAAGTTCTTGCTTCCCAACTTAAATAATAACCACTAGAATGGACCGTTAGTCTTAAAAGTTGGACCCCTGACCATAGTTTAACCACTCTGGTTTATTTTAAAATTCCAGCGATGGAAAACAAGCTAAAGGAACTTTTCAGCAGTTCCAAGAAGGTTCCACAGCCATTTGCACTATTCAGGTGACCCCGAGGGCACAGATAAACCTCCAAGTGGCCTTCAATGACTCTCAGAATTGAGGGCTAAGGGCAAGATGACTGCAAGGAATATAAATCCACCCATCCTTCACCATTCAGTCAGAACTGAAGAAGCTACTTGGATGAGAAGCGAAACGTCTTCAAGGCAGAACAAAGTGCAGTTGCCTTTTGAAAAAGCACCTTTGGGACAAGCAAAAGGCAAATCCGTTTAGACCAGACTTGTTGGCAAATAGGGTTCAAGGCCAGCTGCTTTGATTGGGAAAACAGACCAGATCCTCCCTCCTCCTCAGATTTTAATGCATGAAGGTAAACCAACGAACAGGAGTGATTTTAAAATTATAATGAAGCATAAGAAGCCCTGTAAGATAAGGTGCTTCTTTTCTAGAGATTGTACAAGTTAAGAATATGTGGTCTTGTGCTGGATCAGGCTTTTTAAATCCTATTTTTCAGAGTTTCCCAAGCTACTTTAGTTGTTTTCCCCTTTTAAGATTTTCATCCACGGAAATCCTCTCCAAACTTTGTCTAAGTTTGTTGAAATCAGCTCTTTTAAAGCCAGTTTGATTATGTTCTGTTGCTTGTGTTCTGCATTATGTGGAATTCCAATATGGCCCACTGTCTGCTCCCCTCCCAAAGAATTAGGTTCAGTATAGCTGTCCCTCTAGTTTTCTCCTGTACCTTTTGGATGACAAAGTTGTCAGCCAGGTTGGCCAGGAACCTGTTCGATCTCCCCCTTGATGCAGAGTTTGTCTCCCACTGGACGTCAGCGTAGCTAAAGTCCCCACTCCCCATTACCACTGCGCTGTGTTGTTTCTTCCATACTGCCCCCTTGTCCTTCTCAGTGGGCAGGGAAGCTGCCAGCTTGATCCACAAGGACTGCATTTCTTGCAGATCCTGAAATAGACTCACCCAAGCTGAGTCAGCTGCTGCTCTGAAGTGCAGTTGGACATGTTTCTTTGCTTGGCTGGTTTGCTGAAAGAACTGGCAAGCGATCTGCACGGCAGCATCCCTTGATCCTGACAGAAACGTGGCTTAAATGAAAAGCTGATAGCTGATTTCTTAGTTGCAAAGTTTTGCAAAAGCCCTGTATATTGTTGGATGGTTTCAGGATGTTTACTCTTGAAGGGGGGGGGGTTTCAAGGCTGTCTTTTCCAAGCTTTGTGTCCTTCAGATGTGTTAGATACATGACTGGGAAATCTGGGTGCTCCTGGTTTAATCATCTAAATAACGTTTTGAGTTGGAGAAAGGTGGTCCAAGACAAAAGGAGCAGGATTCAGTTTTACTATTTCTTCAGTCATGTTCTGAAGATCTTCTCTTGGTCTCTAAACTAAGGATAGCAATAGCGCTTAGACTTATATACCACTTCATAGTGCTTTGCAGCCCTCTCTAAGTGGTTTACAGAGTCAGCCTATGGCCCCCAACAATCGGGGTCCTCATTTTACCCACCTTGGAAGGATGGAAGGCTGAATCAACCTTGAGCCGGTGAGATCTGATCTGCCGAACTGCCACTGCCTCCTGCAACCCTCTGCCAGTGAAATGTTGTGGCCCGCCAGCGGCCAGCAGAGCTGGCAGCAGATTTGGACAGTTGGAGAGGAATGTGGGCCAGTCCTGGAGTCTGGGGAAAGCTCGGACGAGGGCTCTGATTCGGACGCAGAGAGTGGGCCAAGGCCATCTGGTAGTTCTTTGCTGCCTCTGGAGTCTGACATCAGCGGAAGAACAGCATGAGCCTGTTCCCAGTGTGCGCATGCGCAGAGCTGCCAGGAGACAGGAACAATTAAGAAAACAGGGTCGACTTGGGAGTAAGGCTTGGAGATGATTGGCTCTTCCCATAAGACATAAAAGAGAAGCGAACGGAATGTGAGCTTTTGCAGGAAGCAATTAGTTCATTTGGCCGATTCAAGCTTTGAAAAGTTCTGTTTGACTCTGTGCTAAGTTTGGCCTTGCCCTGGGTGTGGCAGTTAGTTCTCTGGCAGCATTCCAAGGGAGGTGTTTATAAACACTCCCCTGAAAGACTGTTTGATGAGCTTTTCGGACTGTAATTGACAATAATTCACAACGGTATGAATTAAAGAGGTTTGCCGGGTCTAAGATTGTGCTGTATACTTTCTAAGGAAGCCTAGGTCAGAACATGAAAATGGAGCTTGGGAAGAAGCTCTGTGAGCCGGTCCCGCGGGCCAGATCTAAGCCCCTGGGCCTTGAGTTTGACACCCCTGTTCTAGAGTCTCAGCATCCTTTTTATGGTGACCAAAACTGCAATATTCCAAGACCCTGACTTCACCTTCAACCCTAACAGCGGTTTGCCACCTATGCCTGATTCTCCAGGATGAATAGCTTGGCTGCTCGAGTGTGTTTTGTGGGCCCTTTTTTCTGGATCAGAGTTAAGAAGCCCTTTCAACTGAACATCCTGTTTTCAATGACAGGCAAATAGGCTTTATTCAGGAAGTGTTTAAGGAGAGAATGCAAAGGAAGAATTTTTTTTTTTATCTTGCTCTTGTTTCCAGCACTCTCTGATTTCAGAGGCAGCGCAGAGAGGTTATGCTTAGCAGCTAAGGTCTTTTTTTTCTGTAGATTGATCCGGTCCTTCTTTTAAAGAGACAGCCATGTTCTTGAGGGTAACTGTGCTTCTGAGGCCAATTCTGTGGTTCTTAAACCACATAAACCCGCAGGGACTCCACAGTTGTGCTTCCGACATGCTCTGCCCTGCAAGCAAACAGATGTTTCTGCTGGGTTCTTGTTGTTTTGTCAGATTTGACAGTTGAAAACTTGATGAATCTTCCTAGAGAGATAATTGGGTTAATGCCTCCTGCTTAAAGGGACACGGTGGCTCAGTGGCTAAGACGCTGATCTTGTCGATCGAAAGGTCGGCAGTTCAGCGGTTCGAACCCCTAGCGCCGCGTAACAGGGTGAGCTCCCGTGACTTGTCCCAGTTTCTGCCAACCTAGCAGTTCGAAAGCAGGTAAAAAATGCAAGTAGAAAAATAGGGACCCCCTTTGGTGGGAAGGGAACAGCGTTCCATGCGCTTTTGGCATTTAGTCATGCCGGCCACATGACCACGGAGACATCTTCGGACAGCGCTGGCTCTCCGGCTTTGAAACGGAGATGAGCACCGCCTCCTAGAGTCGGGAACGACTAGCACATATGTGCAAGGGGAACCTTTACCTTTACCTTGCTCCCGCTTAAAAAAACCTTGCCTTGTTTTAAGAAAGACAGCCAGGAATGGCAAGGAGGTTAGGTGGTGTTGGAATAAGAGGCTGACATCTGCTCACCTTCAACTTTTTAAAAATAATTGAACTGAAATTTTTATCCTACAATATGTGAATTTTATGGAGTGATATCTCACACAAGAGAGATGAGTTTGCCGACGGACTTTTTATAGTGGGGCAGTCGTATTAGGCCCAGCTAAAAAGCCTGTGAAAAAAAGCCTGCAGGATTTTTAATTTAGTTTTCGAGAATATGCCATCAAGCAAGCTGTTGCAAGAACAACAACAACAACACAAAGATTGGAGGAAGTAGTTGGACTAAGGAGTGGAGTTCTTGGTGATCTCTGAACATGGTTGTTTTCTTGCAGACGATTCATTATCCAACTAGGTAATATCAGTAACTTCACACACTGATAATGTTACCTAGTTGGGTAATGAAATGTCTGCAAGAAAGCAACCCACTCGGAGAGCACTAAAGACCCCCATAGTTCATTCCTGAGCTACAAATATTCTCTTCTATTTTATTTGATTGTTATTCATGGGGTTTTTCCCCCGGTTCCCTGTTTCCAATGTCTATTAACGCTCATCAATTATTGAAGTTTTGAGAGATCTGGGATCATTTATATCGGATAATCTCACTCCCACCCTGGTTCCTAAAGTGGGCATTGTTCACAGTCGGTTTGTTGACTTGTCATTGGACACTTTAATGCAAAACAGACACATTGCCTCTTATTGCATTCATATGTTGGAGAGTTTAAGGGGAAAAGAAAATACTTATTCCCCAATTGTTCTCTGAGTATTTCTTGCAGCTTCGTTTTGCTTTTTAATAAGGAAGTTAAAACTGGATCCTTTCGTTTTTGAAGATTGTAAAGCACAGGTAGTGTTCAACTTAACAATAGTTCGTTTAGTGACCATTCAAAATTGCAACAGCACTGAAATCAGTGACTTATGACCGTTTTTCACACTTAACAGTGGTTGCAGCATCTCCATGGTCATATGATCAAAATTCAAACACTTGGCAACAGACTCATATTTATGACAGTTCCAGTGTCCCAGGGTCAATGGGGAAGCCACTCATTTAACAACCGTGTTACTGACTTAACTGCAGTGATTCATTTAATGACTGTGGCACGAAAGGTTATAAAATGGGGCAACGCTCGCTTAACAAACGTCTCACTTAGCAGCAGAACTTTTGGCTCGATTGTGGTTATAAATTGAGGACTAATTGCAGTGACTAATGTGATTCAGTCAACTGGTGGAACAGAAGTTGCCTTCGGAAGTTGTGGGAGCTTCATCACTGGAAGCTTTCAAGAAGAGACTGGACTGCCATCTGCCAGAAATGGTGTAGAGTCTCCTGCTTGGGCGGGGGGTTGGACTAGATGACCTACAAAGTCCCTTTTAACTCTGTTAATCTGATATAAAATGGGGCAAAACTCACTTAACAAAGGTCTCACTTAGCAATAGAAATGTTGGGCTCGATTCTGGTCGTACGTCATACAATTGCAAGATATAGCTTCGATGTTATTTTCAAACAAGGAAGCAGCGTTTCCTCTAAATAGCCGCCAGATCTTATGCGTGCCCACAGCCACCATTAATTGAAGGAGGAAGCTAGAAAGGATGGATGTTGTAGAGTTAAAAAGAGGCAGCTTATGGAATCAGTCAAACTTGGTATAAAATAATTATGGTGTTTTGACAGCCTTGTTAATAACTTACAACCATTGGAAGAAATATAATTATAGCATTGCAAGTTCCCTGGCATTTCTGTCAAGATTTGTAAAATTAAATAAAGGATGTGAAATCCATTAAAAACGGATGGGATCGCAGAGCTCCGAGACGATTCATTAAAATAAAAATAATAATTAAAAAAAAAACCCCACTTTGGGTCTCAACGAAGATGGCTGCTGCATTTCGTGTCGGATGTCGCTTTGACCTGCCAGGCTGTTAAATCAGTTCTTTGGATATTCGGGAAGTTTCTCTACCAGTGTTGGCGAACCTGTATGGCACCGAGTGCCGAAACGGAGGCGCGCGCATTCATGCCGGAGACCGGAAGAGTTTCTGGCACGCGCATGCACCTCGGCCACCTGGTCTTCCAGTCTCTGCCACACATGCATGCGTGAAGACCAGCTGGCTGGGGCGCATGCAAGTGCTGGAAACCGAAAGATCATTTTCCCGGCACGCGCATGTGCACCAGGTAGCTGCTCTTCCCGTTTCCGGCACTCCCGCGCGCGAGAAGACCAGCTGGCCGGCGCACCGGAACCCGGAAGAGTAACAGGTGACGGCTCATGTGCTCGGAGAGATGGCTCTGCGTGCCACTTCCGGCACGTGTGCCATAGGTTCGCCATCACGGTTCTATGCCGACGAATTTGAAGGCTAAATATAGAAATAAAACGGACATCTCTCTTTTCCCACAGCATGGTGGGAAAAGGGAACCCTGTCACCTACAATGATTAAAATCTGAAACCTTGCCAACCAGTATGTATTTCAGGGATTGTATAATTATGTAATTATCGACAAAGACAGAAGGGGCCCCTGCTGTCCCTCCTCTCTCCTCCCCCCCCCCCCAAAATATTGAATCACAAGTTCAAATACATGGCTATAAACGGTTCAGGAATTTGTGTTTTTTCAGTTAGGCTGCAGCCTGTCTAATAACAAAAGAATATTTATTTGTCGTCAAATTGCTCCTGGCGTTTTAACTAATTGCTTTTGATCAAGATTCATTTTGGGGTGGGTGGGAGGAATAAACGCAGGGAAGTTTTGGGTTGCTTCTTTCTTAACAACTCAGTGAGCAGCCTGCTAGCTTCACTCTAATGGAAGGGTGTTGTTTAACACGCCTGACTTAATGCTGACCTAGAACAAGCCTTAGAACAATTGACTCCTGTAAAGGAATGCAGTAATAGCAGATGGGAGTCCCACGTTGGGAGAAACCCAGTTGCTGATGAAACATAGAGAGGTAGTCCTCGACTTGTGACCATGATTGAGCCCAACATTTCTGTTGCTAAGTGAGACGTTCAGTGAGTTTTGTCCCATTTTACAACTTTTCTGGCCACAGTTAGACAGTTAGAACAATTAACCCGTGGAACAACTTGCCTCCATAGGTGGGAATGCTCCAATACTGGAAGTTTTTAAGAAGAGATAACCATTTGTCATTTCTACCTGAGCAGGGGGTTGGGCTAGAAGACCTCCAAGGTCCCTTCCAACTTCTCTCCTCTCCTGCCCTCCCCTGCCCTGCCCTCCCCTGCCCTCTTCTCTCCTCTCCTTTCCCCTTCCATTCCTTCTCTTCTCTTCTCTTCTCTTCTCTTCTCTTCTCTTCTCTTCTCTTCTCTTCTCTTCGTTAAGTGAATCACTGCAGTTGTTAAGTTAGTAACATGGTTGTTAAGTGAATCTGGCTTTCCCACTGATTTTGCTTGTCAGAAGGTTGCTAAAACCTGACCCTGGGACATTGCAACCTTCATAACTATGAGTCAGTTGTTGCCAATTGTCTGAATTTTGATCACGTGATCATGGGGATGCTGCAACGGTCGTAGGTGTGGAAAACTTATATACATTTTCCAAATAAGCAAGATGGAAAAGGGAGAGTGTGGGAAACTTGTGGCTGGGATTTGGGTTGAACCACTGAATTGTTCCGGAGATCAAGGTGTATGTGAAAACCTTTTTGCAGGTCCTGTCACTTTCTCAGGGCTAAGCTTTTGATCTTCTCCTTTCTGTGAAAGGAAGAGCCAGATCCCTCAACAAAAACGTTCTTAACTCTTTCTCCTGTGATCTTATGTTTTAATGGTTGCCAATGCCTAGAGCTATTTTTAGAGCAAACCTGAAGGCCTTTGCAATCGGCAGCAGCTAAAACAGGCAGGCAGTACTTCTGCTTTTACATGTTATTCTGCAAATAACTACTACTACCTTTTTTTTCCTATTAAACGTAGCTATTGAAGAACCTGTACATAATAGGCAGAGCAGTTTTGTCAATCCCTAGAAATGCTCTTTACTGGCAGTAGAACATCCATTTCTTTTGTGCTGTTTTTCTTGATTGCCGTTGGTTGGGTGAAACCTTTTATTGATTGCTGTTGGTTGTTGTTGATTGATACTGGTGGTGTCGATGCTTTAAATTATTAGGTGCGTGCAACCAAGTTCATACACGGCTAAGCCCTATTTTTTTATTCGACGGTACTTTCTTGAATAAGCTACAAATGAGCTCGCTCAATTAGTTAAACTGAAACCTATGGTTTCATCTCCAGAGGATGGTAGAGGACAGGAAGGCTTGGAGGAATGTTGTCCATGGGGTCACGATGGGTCAGACACGACTTCACAACTAACAACAACAACAACAACAGATAGAGGCAGACAGACAGACAGAGCCAAGGGACTCCTGCGAGTCCCTTGGACTGCAAGCGATGAAACTGGTCAGTCCTAGAGGAGATCAACCCTGACTGCTCTTTAGAAGGCCAGATCCTGAAGAGGAAATTCAAGTACTTTGGCCACCTAATGAGAAGGAAGGACTCCCTGGAGAAGAGCCTAATGCTGGGAACGATGGAGGGCAAAAGAAGAAGGGGACGGCAGAGAACGAGGTGGCTGGATGGTCACTGAAGCAGTCGGCGTGAGCTTCAATGGACTCTGGGGGATGGTAGAGGACAGGAAGGCCTGGAGGAATGTTGTCCATGGGGTTGCGATGGATCGGACACGACTTCACAACGAACAACAAAAATGGTTTAACAACCCACCTTGACTGCGATATGCACTGTTCTAAGCCAAAAATCAATAAAATCACAGCTGGGTTGGTTTTTGCAAGACATGTCAAGCCTGACCTTGGGTGTTAATGTGCTGTACAACATTATTCTAAGTCCCGATGCTGGGACTAAGTGCCAGACCTTGGGTAGTAAAAAAAAAAAAAAAAAATGAACAGGAAGGGGGAAAAAAAGAAAAGATGTTTAACCACAGTTCGTGTTGTGGCTACTTACAAAATGATACGTAACGGTTGACACAAAACAATGAAGTCTGTGTAATTAATGATAAGAACTCCAGAAATGTTTCTGCCAATCTGGATGATTTGCTGAAGAACACATCTTTTCCTGCAGCGACTTTTAAATTCACATTTTAAAAAGTGGATTTTCTACCTGCAAATGAGAGAACTCTCCGAAATAGGTAAACCGGTTTGCAGATATGTTGCATGACTAAATCTGGGTGGGTGGGGGGGGGGGCTGGGGAATTTGCACTAAAAATCCTTTCTTAAACCACAAACCAGGCTCCCGTGGATGAGCTTAGAACTGGACAAATACAGAAAGTTAGCAAAAAGTGACTCCAGCTGATCTGCCAAGCGTGGCGAGGCTGCCAAGGGCAAGATCTATTTTCTGATCTTGTAACCAACCATAAAGAGAATTGGGAGAGGATCCAAGTTTCATTCACCCATTAATGAAGCCTCCGTGGTCTGACCTAGCTACAGTGACTGGCTTTTCACAAAAAGAAAGAAAGAAAGAAAGAAAAAAAAGAAAAAGAAGCTAAACCAGGAGCCAAACGAAACCACATTTTGGCTTCCATGCTACCTAAGAACCGCTTGTGTTGAACGCTCCTTCTGAAGAAGCCTCAAAGCTGGATGGGACTCCTTCCTATTCCCCCAAAGCAAATCTGTGCTGGTACATTTTTAATCCCTTGTGCAGGCTGCTCGTAATACCATAATGCTCAGTAACCCTTATCCAAACGATCTGCCGCTGAATCCACCTCCCGCACAGACCGTATTTGGAAGGGAGAGGTGGAGAAGGCAGAGAAGGGCAGGTAGAATCTGCTGGAATCCAGGAAGGCTTCCAACCTGCCATCTCCCAACCCAGTAATTTCCTAATTTCAGGAGCAAACTGTTGTTTCTAGAGAAGTAGGTACAATTGTGTGGTGTGTGTGTGTGTGGTTTTTTTTTCCCCCTCTGGACATGTTATATTTGGGTCAACAGCTGCTAACATTGGGGGTGTGGCAGTCCCTTCTGGCAGCTTCTCTGTTGATCTGACAACAGCAGCATAATTAACCTTTTGTGCTCCTAACACAAAGGGGTTGCTTTTTTTCTTTTTTAGAGGAACCAAGTAAAGGAAATAGGCAAGAACAGGAATCAAAGGAAAGTTTTAAGGAGGGTGAAAGTGGGGTTCCCTTCGATAGCTAGCTAGCTAGATGTAGTTAGGTAGGTATATGTGTGTATATTTTTTGATAGAAAAACAATCTCCCCCCTGGCTCAAGATGATAAAGGGAGGAGAACTTGTGCCTCAGAGGTTAATACAGCTGCCTAATACGCAGGGAGCCCAAGTTCGAATCCGAGTAAGGGTATGGCTAGCTGTTGAGAGCTAAATAGCTTGAAATAGATCTATACTAGTCTCCCTTTATTTCTTTATCAGTAAAATATAAATTATATAAATTATAAATTATATATATATATATAAAAAAAATTAATAAGCGACTCAGTGGCTAAGACCCGAGCTTGTCGATCAAAAGGTCGGCAGTTCAGCGGTTCGAATCCTTAGCGCTGTGTAATGGGGTGAGCTCCCGTTACTTGTCCCAGCTTCTGCCAACCTAGCAGTTCGAAAGCAGGTAAAAAATGCAAGTAGAAAAATAGGGACCACCTTTGCTAGGAAGGGAACAGTGTTCCATGCGCCTTTGGCATTGAATCATGCTGGCCACATGACCACGGAGACGTCTTCGGACAGCGCTGGCTCTTCGGCTTTGAAGTGGAGATGAGCACCACCCCTTAGAGTCAGGAACGACTAGCACATATGTGCGAGGGGGAACCTTTACCTTTATATATAATTTGCAAAGAGCCTTGATTTAAAAGCATTAGATGAAGTTTGAGGGATTCGGGGTCAACCTGATGCCCAGCCATGGATGATTTGAGGCCAACCACTAAGGTTTCAAAGTGGTGGTTGGACAGAGAAATCGGATGTGCTGGACAGCCAAAATAGGAGATAAATCTAAGAAATCCATAAGCGAAGTAAAATTGGCGAGGAGGAGGGAGCCGTCTTTCGATTTTTTAACAGGGATATTGATCAACGCTGTGCAATTGTTCAAGCGGCTCGTGTTTTTTTATCCTCAAGGGCTTCCTGCTAAAAGGATGCAGATGTTTCCGACCAAGTTTAGGCTGGTGCAGAGCAGGGAAGGACGCTCAAGAGAAGGGAATCCCTTCACCTGTGTGGGTAAAGCTAGATTGGAATAAAAATGTGGTTTTTGCACCGCCCTAGAGAATTGCTTCTGGATATGGTGCACCTTAGAGATGGGTGCTTGGGACAGTATCTTTATTTGGGGAGTGGGCGTGTTTCAGCTGTAAGTGCTATAGTGCCCAATTCTAGATCTCACAATGTGGTTGGCATTCGGTGAGAAACAGAAAGGCAAACAAACTGGAGGCCAGCTAAGGTTTTGTGCATGGAGAAATCCACCAAGGGGATTTGGCCTCCAACTTGAGTCAGCTCAGCAGTCTCTTGATATCAAGACAGATGGTCCTTCACTTCTGACCGGTTGTTTAGCGACCATTTGAAGTTCTGACATCTCTCTCTCTCCCCCAGGTACGTATAACCTGGGTCCAAGGTTCCAATGGCTGACTCCCCCATAACGCTTGGCAGTTGGTCTCTTCTTTTCAACCATTTGCAACATCACCAAATTTACTTCTGGCTAACTAACCAAACAATGGTTTTGCTTAATAGTCACCCAAAAACAAAAAGGTTGCATAAATGAGTCAGTCACGTGGTGACTTACTTTGTGATTGTCACAACTTACTTGCAAGGATGGGGAACTATCTGGCTCAGGAATTCTGGGAGTTGAAGTCCACAAGTCATAAAAAGGCCAATAGTTCCCCACCTCTGACTTACCGTAATGGGCAGACTCCGTTAGTGTCATAAGTTGAGGACTGACTGTATTGCAAAAGACGCTGCAGGCTTGCACAAATGTAGGCCTTTTGATCCAGTTGTAGGTTGTTGCACACTTGGTATCCAAGGAATGCAGCATTGTTGAAGTCCTACAGACCGTATAGTACTAGTGCTTATGAGAATGCACCCATAATTACTTTTGAAAAAACGCAGGTTAGAGTTTAGTAAAGCAGGGAAGAGAGCAAAGCAGAGACAAGGTATGACTCATAAGAACAACCAGTCTCTGGCATAGTCTCAGGACAATTGTGAAAATTATAGAAGTGTTTTGGATTAGGAGGAGGTAGAATGAGTGTTTGAGAGAAGTGCATCTTTGAAAACCTAGCTAGTAACATTCTACAGGTTAAGTTAAGGAGTTCTTATGCAGTACTTTCAACATGCACATGCTAGGCTTCCCACATTATGCAGATATCTTATAGCCCCTTAGTTAGTTATTGGAATACAATTTACTCCTACAAAGCCAAAGAAGATAATTAGGAATGTGGAGGTGTTTGCAAAACAACGGATTCCATACTTGAACTTTTGCACAAATTAATATTTACTGGTAGGTCCTAGTTTTGATTCATTTTGATTTTTTTCCACTACAATTTATACGTTAAAGGGAAAACACATTTTATTACTACCATATATGCATACATGCAGGACTTTATTTATTGATTCTACTGACTTAATGGAAAGTCCCCGCACTGTAGTTTTAGGAACCAGATGCTTCCTGAAGACAATTGAGGTATACAATTGAGGAGAAAAAGGATATTCCACATTCTGTTGCAGATGTGAGCTTTTGCAGTCCGTCCTTTGCAGAGTCGATAGTTCCTGGTTTCTATAATGCACGAAAGAGGTTTAAACATCTTTTTTTTTTTTCCACCCGGGTTGCCAGAAAACTAAGTAATTCACTGACAGGGACAAGGCCAACTCCAGCAAATTATTGATTTACGTATTGGGAACAGATTTATGACATGCTGAACTGAATAGTAAAATGCAATGGCGTGTGTCTTCTGTTCTTCCAATATTTGCTGATGAGAAATATGATATCCGAAGTCTTTGAAGGTTGGTGGCTTATACTGCTAAATCTTTCTGATGTCTCTTTTAAGGAAAAAAAATATATCTTGATGGATGGTTTGGAATGAGAAATACAAGGACATTGAGGAAAAGGGGGTTTTTTAAAATTTTTTTGAAGTGCAGTGTCAGTAGATTAATGGAAATAAACAGGCAGGAATTAAAATCTATCAGCTCTCGTAACAGGTGAGAAGATTTGATTTAGCCCAGGTAAGATTGTTTGAATCCAGCAAAGGAGATTGGTCAGACCTGTCCAGATATTGACTTCTAACATTGAGGCTGGCGAGATTGTAAAAGCTTCTGCTGTCTATTTATGTTTGATTCTAGGCCACTAGGCTATGGCGCTAATCTTCATTTCTTAGTCAAAGGAGCCAGTGCTGTCTGAAGACACTTCTGGGGTCTTGTGGCCAACATGTCTGAAGTGCACGGAGCGCTATTACTTTCCCACCGAAGTGGTACCTATTTATCTACTCGCATGTGCATGCTTTCGAACTGCTAGGTGGGCAGGAGCTGGAACAAGAAACAGGAGCTCACCCCATCACATGACCCTCGGGTCTCAAACCCTTCCCAGCTGGCATGCTCAGCATCTTTAAACCTCTGGTTTGGAGAATATACCAGTTTTAAGGGGGGTGGAAGATGCTACAAAGTTTATTTAGATTAAGATTTATCTCCACAGAAACGTTGGAAGGCGACCATGGCAAACTCGATTGGCACAATTGGTTAGATGTCGAAGTAAATCAGTTAATTGATCCATCAATCAGAAACTTTCAAAAGTACTAAAGAGGCAGTCAAGATACTTTGGTAGCTGGAGAAATACATGTATTGGGACTTTTTAGCTTAGCAATAAAAGGATGGGTGGGTTCAGAGCAACACGAAAGCTGTGCAGAATCATATGTAGACAGGACAAAGAGCTCGTTTTTAACCCTGATGGAACTATTTGCTTGTTGGTTTATTGTTACGGGCATTTAGCCTAACCCTACTTTGATATAATTAGGCAGTTTCCCCGAGTTGGATGCCCTTCTCAAGAGCAACTTCTCCCCAGAAGCGAGGCAAGATTGTCACAGAGGTCCATGCTAGGTTTAATTAATAGAAAAGGAGGTTGAGATACAGAATAAATAAAACTCCACCCTTCATTTATTGATAACTGATCTCTGAGTCTCTGGGAATCTTTTTGAACTTCTTTCTCCTGGTTTACCTGCAGGGCTAATGGCTCTTTTTAAGAGCCGTTAATTATCAGTTAAGACTGATAATGCATCTGTTTTTTCCTTGACCATATTTTGAAATTCTCCCTTAAGAGTTCTTCGTGCTCCTCTGCTGAATCCCGCTTGGCCCAGTACAGATCAACTGCAAATAGTGCTGCCCTGATTTGATTGATTGATTGACAGGCATCTTTGATTGGGTTGGATGAGGATTGACTGCTCACGGCTTGCCCAGTTGTTGAGCTTGGTGTGTTTAATTTCTGCTGGCTTTCCAAGATCTGGTTAGGATGCTGTTTTTGGTTTCTTTGGCACAAGGAATCCTTTCTAAGGTGGAGGAGAGTTGCAAGATAAGAAATTATCCCTTGGCTCAGTTCTCTCCCCACCCCCACCCCCACCCCAATGCTTTAAATTCTTCATCATGAAATTCACATTGTAAAAAACCACACAAATTACAGTTTCTCTGCAAATTCTACCAGTTATTTATTTAATTTTTTATCCGAGAGGGAAAAAATTTCCCTCCAGTCCACCCCATTTAGAAAAGGGCCAGGTGCTGAATTCTTTTCAGAAAGCAGCTGCCCATTCAGCCAAGAAAAAGAAGGTGGAAAAAAAAAGAAAGAGAAACCTTTGGGGGTAGGGAACCCATTTCCCATCATCCTGATCTTTCCCTGCCTCGAGCTTCTTTTCCAGCTGTTTGGGAAAGGTAGAATTGAATGAGTTTTTTTCTGCAATTTGAAAAATAAACAGGTTTTGATTGCCAGAAAAAGGGGGAAAGAAAGGTGGTTGTTTAATTAGCCAACTAAGGAAGCCTTCAAGGTAAAGGTAACGATTCCCCTTGCACATACATGCTAGTTGTTCCTGACTCTAGGGGGCGGTGCTCATCTCCGTTTCAAAGCCAAAGAGCCAGTGCTGTCTGAAGACGTCTCTGTGGTCATGTGGCTGGCATGATTAAATGCCAAAGGTGCACGGAACACGGTTACCTTCCCACCAAACGTGGTCCCTATTTTTTCTACTTGCATTTTTTACCTTCTTTCGAACTGCTAGGTTGGCAGAAGCTGGGACAAGTCACGGGAGCTCACCCCGTTACGCAGCACTAGGGATTCGAACCGCTGAACTGCCAACCTTTCGATCGACAAGCTCAGCGTCTTAGCCACTGAGGCACCGTGTCAAGTGGTAGATGAATCCTAGTCTCTTTCCACCTGGTTGTCCTTTGGCTCATATTAATCCAGCAGTTTCCTTTCAATGCTTCCTTCCTTCCTTCTCTCTCTCTCTCTCTCTCTCTCTCTCTCTCTCTCTCTCTCTCTCTCTCTCTCTCTCTCTCTCTCTCTCTCTCTCTCTCTCTTTAAACTTCTCCCCTGTGATCTGCTGTCTTGCAGCTGAGGAAGATAAAAAAGGAAAAACGTCCTCATTAATTCATCAGTAAGAAAGTGAAGACAGCATTGGAACAAAGCAGTATTTTGCCTGTGACAAAAGGCTTGATGTACGGTGACAACTGTCGTCGTCTGCTTAGGAAAAAAGAAAAAGAAAGAGGAACAGAGAGAAAGAAGCACACACATCTATAAATGCAGTCTGGTTGCGTTACCTACTAGCCTAGTTTTAAAACCTCTATAAACCTCCCAGGTGGCCTCAACACATCTCTAAAAAGAATTCAAATGACCAGCTGTCTGCAAGGAGTATAAATCCTTCCATTCCCCACCAACCAGTCAGAGCTGAAGAAGCTTCTTGGATGAGAAGCGAAATGTCTTCAAAGAAAAACCAAGGAAGTCCAGTTGCCTTCTGAAAAAAAACACCTTTGGGACAACCAGGACCTGGAGGACTGAGAATCTCTACAGACTTTTAGCTATGCAATTTGGGATGGACACCCTTGGAATGGTGTGGGAGGAGGAATGGATTTCCAGAGAGAAAAATGGCAGACTACAGGAACCAGGAGCACCACTCAGGTGACCCTGAGGACACTGATAAACCTCCAAGTGCTTCAAGGACCCTCTAAAACGATGCAAATGACCAGCTGTCTGCAAGGAGCATCAATCCTTCCCTTCCCCACCACCATCCAATCAGAGCTGAAGAAGCTTCTTGGATGAGAAGTGAAATGTCTTCAAAGAAAAAGCAAGAAACTCCAGTTGCCTCTTGAAAAGTCACCTTTGGGACAACCATGACCTGGATGACTGAGAATCTTTACAGACTTGATTTTAAAACTATCCTTGCATTCGGGGTTTGGAAGGCATTAGGGGAATGGCAACCTGGTTTATTTTTTAAAAACCTTGATTAGGAATAGGGGAGGTGGCTGAGGACACTTTTTGGAATTTCTTTCCTGCTCTTTTTCTCATTCTGTGTCGGAAGAGAATTTGTCTTGGTGCATTCGCTCTCAGTGTAGTACACCATAAAGTTTTTAGGATGACTTTATGGTCAGAGGTGGCAGTGGTACTTTTTGTAAATGCTTTTTCTATCAAGCATTTTTCCCACGCTCCCTGACTGGTCTCACTTCCTAACCTGAAAAAAAGAAAGAAAAACTATGAAAATTTCCTCGGCTCTTCCTTTGGCATCAAACAGCAGCTACTAGAATCCTCCACAATTTCACCCCTAAATTCATTCGAGGCTGATGCGCTCCACCCCAAATCTTTTCCAGTTTAAAAAATAATAATAATTCCAAAGTGCATTCCTTGTGTGTCCAATCACACCTGGCCAATAAAGAATTCTATTCTGTTCTGTTCTGTTCTGTTCTGTTCTGTTCTGTTCTGTTCTGTTCTGTTCTGTTCTGTTCTGTTCTATTTTCTATTTTCTATTATTTTCTATTTTCTTCTATTTTCTATTTTATTCGCCAAGGTGTTGGGCCAGAAGAGAAGAGAACCATTCTGGTCTAGTGGTTAAGGTACCAGGCTAGAAACTAGGTGACTGTGAGTTCTAGTCCTGCTTTAGGCCTGAAAGCTGGCTGGGGGATTTTGACTAATCACAAGGAAACGGTGAGTTCTAGTGCTGTCTTAGGCATCAAAGCCAGCTGCGTGACTTAATCACCAGGAGACAGTGAGTGCTGACGGGGTGCCCTTGGACCAATCCCTCTCTTTCAGCCCAACCCACCTCACAGGGTTGTTGTCATGGGGAAAATAGGAAGAGAAAGGCATATTAGTATGTCCCGATCAAACCCCAGAGCCCTGAAAATACATTTGCTCGTAAGTCAAGCCAAACATTTAAACATTTTAATGAGTTCACTGGTACCCGATCTCTGGGGCTTAGGTCCCAACGCTCCCTAGCCTCAATCACATTTGAGGCCTGCAAAGTGTCTTCCTTTTAAGCCTTTTTGTTTGGCCTTTTCAGGGAAGGTTCTCCGAGAAGGGTCTTTATGAGCTCCCTTCAATTCCCCCCAAGGGCTCTTCACTCTGCAGACCCGATGGCCTGCTCCTTGGTAACCATCCAGTGTTTCCAGCATTTGGAAAATAAGATTTCTCCCTCCCTCGCCAGCTCCAGGCGCACAGCTACCGTTCAACAAGGCGGCTTGATCTTATCTGGGGTTGCTCCCGGTCCTTCCTTTCCCTCCCTCCCCTCCCAGCTTCTTCCGCCCTCTTTTCTCCGAGCGTCAGTCGCCGGAATAATTCTCCCCCCCTCCCGCTCTGCCCTTCATGCGCTGGGTTGATGCAGGGCAGCTTCACGAAGCTGCCTCTCTCGTCACCAGAGATTTGAGGCCAGATGACAGAAAGAAGACGTTCCAACAAGCAAGCGGAGATGGGGAGGCGGGGTGCGTGGGGTGTTTCCTCTTTCAGGTTCTCTGCAGCGGCAGGATCAAGCCAGCCAGTATCCCCGGGTAGCAATTTAGAAGAGTGTCAAAGGAGAGGGAGGGGGGGGATCCGCTTCGTGGCACCTGATCTGAGTTGCTGGGAAGGTGACAGGGAGGAGGACAGGAAGGGCAAAGCCAGGAAAGGACCCACGTTGCCCATCCCTCAAAAGATTTTTTGCTAGCTGTGGACTGAACATGCATATGCATGGCAAGGATGAATGGAGGGAGGATTTGGTCTTTAGCCGAGAGATTGGGTGCTTTCATGTGCTGTGTGCGACATGCGTCCTCCGATGTAAACAATACAATTGTAAAGATTGTGCGGTCCTTGACACTCTGTGAGCTTGGTGGTTTTCTCGCAGACATTTCATTACCCAACGAAGTAACGTCATCAATGCTAGAAGGTGTGGGGTATTACAGGGAGGAAGACCCCCACAGTTTTCCTTCTCCCTGTAAATCCCACTCCCTTCCAGCACTGATGAGGTTACCTAGTTGGGTAAGGAAACGTCTGTGAGAATACAACCAAGCTCAGAGAGCACCAAGTTCTCCTCCTCCTCCTAGCACTTAGTTGGGTCATGAAATCTGCAAGAAAACAACCAAGCTCAGAAAGCATGAAGGACCCCACTTCCTCCTCCTCTTCTCTGCAAAGCCCATTCCCCTCAACCATTGATGATGTTCCCTAGTTGGGTAATGAAATGTCTGCAAGAAAACCACCAAGCTCAGAGAGCGCCAAGGAGACCTCATTTCAACCCTGAGCTCCAAATGTTCTCTTCTACTGATAATATAAAATTCCGCTGGGTGGAGAAGATGTTTCTTTCCTCTTAGTTTACCAGAGATGGTAGGGGAGGAATAGGTATATATATTAAATTATCTTCAGATGTTTGGGGCCCTGTGTCTTCAAGGGTTGGGGGGGGGGGTTTGGTTAAACATTTTACAGCTTGTACTTCATCCAGAAAGGTCTCCCCCTTGAGCAGGGGGTTGGCATAGAAGACCATCAATGTCCCTTCCAACTCTGTTATTCGGTTATTAAGGTCCTCAGTGGGCTCCAAGATCACCGCAGATGGGGACTGCAGCCAAGAAATTAAAAGATGCTTGTTCCTGGGGAGGAAAGCCATGGCAAATTTAGACAGCATACTAAAAAGCAGAGACATCAACCTGCCAACAAAAGTGCGTATAGTCAAGGTGATGGTTTTCCCAGTTGCAATGGATGGCTGTGAAAGTTGGACCATAAGGAAGGCTGAGCACCAAAGAATGGAGACCTTTGAACTCTGGTGCTGGAGAAGACTCCTGTGAGTCCCTTGGACTGCAAGGCGATCCAACCAGTCAGTCCTAGAGGAGATCAACCCTGGCTGCTCTTTAGAAGGCCAGATCCTGAAGAGGAAACTCAAATACTTTGGCCACCTAATGAGAAGGAAGGACTCCCTGGAGAAGAGCCTCATGCTGGGAACGTTTGAGGGCAAAAGAAGAAGGGGACGGCAGAGAACGAGGTGTCTGGATGGAGTCACTGAAGCAGTCGGTGTGAGCTTCAATGATCTCCGGGGGATGGTAGAGGACAGGAAGGCCTGGAAGAACGTTGTCCATGGGGTCGCAATGGGTCAGACACGACTTTGCAACTAACAACAACAAATAGGTCCTCAGAGTAGCTCCTAGACCAATGTTTCTTAACAGTGGCAGCTTTAAGATGGATGGACATTTGCTTTGGAAGGATGACCTTTGGAAGGACGAGACTCCAAGGCATGCTTGGAGACCTCCAAACCAGGAGTCGCCAACCTTTCGGACCTCAGGGACCACTAAATTCATAATTTTAAAACCTGCAGACCACTAATATGAATTTTTTAAAAAGATAAATAGTATTTAGTGCAATATAGGTAGGTAAATTGAGGACCCAGTTTGTGGGGGCAATAAGCTGACTTTGTATAAATATACAAAAGTATGAAGGCTATTGCTTAACCCATTGTAAGCCGCCCTGAGTCTCCGGAGAAAGGCGGCATATAAATCAAATCGTCGTGCTCTCAAAACTTTTTTATTTCAGCAGGCTGGCCTGGCCTAACTCTCCTCTTTTAAAATTTTAATTCGTGATTTTATAAATTGGGTGTTTTAATCTGTGTTTCGGCCAAAATATTTAATAATTTTAAGGGATTTTTAATATTTGTATTATCTGTATTTTATCTTGGCTGTTCACCGCCCTGAGTCCTTCGGGAGTAGGGCGGTATCGAAATTTGATTAATAAATAATATATATATATATATATATATATATAAACTGCAAATAATTTTTCTGCGGACCACCAAAATTTTCTCGCGGACCACCAGTTGGTGACCGCTGCTCCAGACAGTCTGGCCCAAGTTGAGCGTCTCCTTGTTGGCCAGAGTATTTGGCTGATCCTCTCCTTGAACCATCATCCTCTGTCAGTTCTCCTCCTTCCTCCTGTCTTCCTCCCTCCCTCCCTCGCAAGCCAACTCCTCTCTTAAGCCATCCAGCTCGGAGTCCTAAACTAGTTCTTCTGCTTTGTCCCTGCTGAAAGGGTGTATGTAAATAGTGGAGCTGGCACTGTCTGGGCTTGGCGCAGCCTGCCATTCAAAGGGGGTAACCTTATATCAGTCGAACATCGCGCACCAGCTGATTTCAACAGGGCATGCTCTGTGTGCAGGGTGGCTGCGAACGAGGCCAGAGAATGGGAGCATTGTTCTTCCCAGCACAAGCTGCACATGAGGCTGGCCCTTTCCGAGGACACACACACACACACACACACACACACACACACACACACACACACACACACACACCCCTCCCCTCTCTGCTCCCTGCCAGGAACGCCTTGGATGAAATAAATCGCCATGGCTCCTGGTTGCATTCTCTCTCCCCTTGCCGCATTTCTAGTGGGTGGTGGGGGGAAACGGATCGCTGGGGATCTGATGCTGATCCTCCGCCCTCTTTGCTGGACCTAAGAAGGGTGGGTGGCTGGGGGGGGGGGTTTCCAGGCTCAAGAGGTTCTAAGTGGAAGCAGCTGTGTTTAATTTAAGTAATCGCTGGAGACTTGGGGGGGAAGTGTCCTGGCACTCCAGCAAGAGGGTGAGTGATGGGCACACTCTTTGGCTTCGAGTCGAAGGAGAGAGGGATCATTTTGGAGCAGGGGGTGGGTGGGCTGGGGGGAGAGGAATTGGAGCAGGAGTAGAGTGACCGTGGGGAGAAAACTTGAGGAACATTATGATTGGATTTTCTTATTAGATTCCTTTTTTTAATCCTACTTTCATTACTTGCTAAGTAACATAAAAGAGGGAACACACATTATACCTTTCCTCTTTCCATTTTCCCCACAACAACAACCCCCTGTGAAGTGGGTTGGGCAGAGACAGAGGGACTAGAATTCACAATCTCCTGGTGATTGGCCCCAAATCACCCAGCTAGCTTTCACTGCGAAGGCAGGACTAAAAGTTGTTGTCTCCTGGTAATTGGCCCAACGTCACAATTGGTTTTCATGCCTAAGGTTGGATTAGAATTCACCGTCTCCTGGTAATTGGCCCAAAGCAGTGGAGAAATGCTACCGGTTCACTCCGGTTCGGTCGAATCGGTAGTTAAAAAAAGCTACCGGTTTGTCCGAACCGGTATTTCCGACAATCAGCTGTACCGCGTGGTTTATATTCGCTAGAAAGGAGAAAATGCTGCTTTCTAGTGAAGCTAAATCGCGCGGCACAGCTGTTCCCCCCTCTTGCTGTTCTACTTACCCAGTGAAGACTTCTTTTTCCGCGCGAAGTGCGCATTTGGTGTGTGCTGTGCATGCATGGGCAGCATGCTTTTGGTGTGTGCTGCGCATGTGTGTGTGCAGCATGTGTCTGGCACGCACTGCGCATGCGCGGGCAGCGAACCAGTGGCGATCCGCGGAGGATTTCACCACTGGCCCAAAGTCATCCTGTTGGTTTTCATGCCTAAGGCAGGACTAGAACTCATAGTCTCCTGGTTTCTAGCTTGGTGTCCTAACCACTGCACCAAACTGGCTTTCAAACAAATGTCAGTCAATTCAACAAACGTCAAGGAGGCTCCTATAAATGATCACAATTACAACCCTCGAAACTCTAAAGTCTATTAACAAGCTTGTCCCCCCCATGTCTTCAGAAAAGAGCAAATCCTGAAGACTTCCCAGAAAACTAACAAGGTCAGGACCGCACCCAGGAGGAGAGGCACCTAACCTTCAAAGTAACCTTCAAGGAGAGACGGCTTCTGAACGCTCAACCTTGGCTCCACTTGGAGTCTTTTTGACTGCATTGCAGAGTTTAGTCATCTCGGCCTCAACCGTATATCCACCCTTGCCTTATCACCCAACTGTTTTCCAAATGGCCCCTGTTAATAAAGCCGTTATTAAAAGCTGTTTCTCCTGCGGTGGTTTAATTCTGTTTATAGCTACACCCCTTCATGCACACAACCTTGGGTACAGATATAATTTCTAACTCAAGGGAACGGTTGGCCCGCCTCCTGAAACAGATTATTATTCATAGACTGCTCCCATAAATCTTGACCATGAGCATATTTCCTGAGGCTGTTGTGTAGTCTAAAGTGAAAAATATCGGGACAGCTTGACTGATGCTCGACTTATGGCCACAATTGAGCTCAACGTTGCTAAGCGAGACAGTTGCAAATGGATTTTTGCCCCATTTTACCACCCTTCGTTGAGTGAATCACTGCAGTTGTGAAGTTAGCAAGATGGTTGTTAAATTAATCTGGCTTCTCCATTGTGGCTTTGAAGGAGGTTAGAAAAGGGGGGATCACATGACCCCAGGACACTGCAACTGTCCTAGTCAGTACTAGCCAGTTGCCAAGCATCACATGACCGTGGGGAATACTGCAACGGTCGTAAGTGTGGGAAAATGGTCACCAGTTACTTTCTTCAGTTCCATTATTGCAAGTTCAAAACGGTCACTAAGTGAATTGTTGTAAGTCGACTGCCTGTGCTTTTGTTGGGTGGCTTATCCTAGCCCGGGGTCAGCAACCTGCGGTTCTGGAGCCGCATGTGGCTCTTTCATCCTTCTGCTGCAGCTCCCTGTCATTCAAAATATGCGTCCCAGCCGCCAATGTGCGACACCTGCCGGCACGCGATTTATTGAGCTTTTCAACCCCCGGTAGGCCAACCATGGATAAATCCAAGAAAAGAAAAGTTTCAGAAGAAAACAGAACATTTAGTTCAACTACATATGCTAGTTTTGTGGCCGCTCAAGAAATAGTCAGGTACGGGAAGGGTTTTGTGGCTCCCGGTGTTTTCTTTTCTGTGGGAAACGGGTCCAAAAGGCTCTTTTGAGTGTTTAAGGTTGCAGACCCCTGTCCTAGCCCCTTGCCCTCTCTATCTACGTCTGCTTTTGCAAGCAATGCTAGAAACCCAATATCTACAATTTGGGAGTTTTGTGCTCAGGAGAGTGAATTTTTTTAAGACAGCCTGCAACCTATAACTTTTGAGAGCTTCAGGGTGGAAGGAAAACCCATTTACTGGGATGGTTTCGTTAAAATACTTAGCTGTAGCCTCGTTACTCTTCCCACCCCCCACCCTTTTTCTTCCTTGAAGTGTAGGTTTGGCTTGGGGTTGTTGTCATCCAGGAAAAGAAGTCAGAACGGGCTGCAGACAACTTAACTTTGTGCCTGGAGGGACGGTAGGAAAAATGCAGGCATTAAATCAAAATCCAGCTGCTCTTGCAGCTGCAGCACCGACGCCTGAGCCAATATTGTGAGCCTTCCGAAACGCCTGTTGCGTCGTTGCCCAAATCCAGCTGAGTCCTAGGGGATTGTGGTGGTGTTTGTCATACAGCTAACCACCAACGTGTTTGTGCTTATCTCCTGCCAGAATTATTGATCTGATCGTTGTGGGTTATTTTTATTTTTATTTTTTTTTAAAAAAATTGTGTAGTGCCATAGAGGGTTTTTCCTCAAGGTTTTCAGGCTTGGACCAAATGGAAAAGTGGAAGGAAAGAAAAAGAAGACGACGACCAGTAGGAAGGTAGATGGATTCGATTACAGCAGCCATACACCTTTGGAAGTGTTGAGAGGTTATGGACAGATTGTCCTGAGGAAGATCCATCTGTGTGATCGTTGAGAGTCACCACCAATGTAATATTTAGTGGTTTCTTCTCCTTCTCCTTCCTCCTCCTCCTCCTCCTCCTTCTTTTTCTTCCTCTTCTTCTTCCTCTTCCTCTTCTTCCTCCTTCTCCTCCTCTTCCTCTTCTCCTTCTCCTTCACCTTCACCTCCTCCTTCTCCTTCTCCTCCTCTTCTCCTTCTCCTCTTCTCCTCCCCCTCCCCCTTCTCTTCTTCCTCCTCCTGCTGCAATGTTGTGAGTGTTCTCCCACAATAATGGCTGTAAGGAAGCTTTGTTGATATACAAAATGACAGCTATGATGTTAGTGGCCAGCCACGAAAACACATATTTACAGAAAGCAAACTTGCGAGGTGCTCTTCAGAATTGCTTAAACTTAGAATCTATAGAGTTGGAAGTGACCATATAAATTTTCTAGATTAACCTCCTGCTCAGGACAGAATCTTATTACAACATATATCTGATAAAAGACCATCTGAGTTTCCATCTGAAGACCTGCAGCCAACAGGAACCGATTGGTTTGTGTAGTAGGTTGATGGATTCTCCAGTCAGGAAGTCCCTCCAGATGTCTACCTTAAATCAGCATCCTTGTAATGTAAGTTCCTTGGATCCGGTCCTTCCTTCTGGGGCAGCAGACAAGCAGGGTCCTCCTCCTATGTGAACACCATCCAGTTCAGGGGTCTCCAACCTTGCCTACTTTAAGCCTGGAGGACTTCAACTCCCAGTGGCTGGGGAATTCTGGGAGTTGACGTCCACCAGGTTTAAAGTTGTCAAGGCTGGAGACCCCTGATCCAGATAGTCCCTTGAGACAGTTTCCGCAAGATAGCTATCTTTCTTTCCGAGGAAGAGGTGCATACATCAAACCCCCCACCCCACTCTCATTGTTCCTTCTTCACCCACTATTTTTTTTAAAAAATTTTTTTTTTTTAGCAGAATGTGAAAACCGATAACTTTACGTTTTTCTCATGTGGTCTTTGTGGCGGAGAGAAAGCCACAGGACGAAAACACTGGGTTGGAAAAACAGTTAAATTGTCTTCAGCAAGTTGTGTTCCTCTCGACGGACGTTATTTTGCAGTTCCCTCTGTCCCAGATGGCTGGGGGGGGGGGTACTTTGAAGACCTCGGGTTTAGTGGTCTGCAGAGAATCCCTTTTAACTAGATTAATGCCGGAGTATTTTTCCCACTGAGCCGCAGCAGGGGCCTTTTCCCAACCACGTTCTTCACCCTGGTCATCCTGTGAAGAATTTAGCCAGGGAAAAAATCCCACGTCATCGTGTGTGTGTGTGTGTGTGTGTGTGTGTGTGTGTGTGTGGTGTTTTCCCACCCTGGAGAGTTTTCACATCACGGAGGGATGGTGATGGAGGGGCTGCGTTTGTTTATCTTCTGCACTTACTCAGAGCAACGATGGAAAGGGTTTTTTTTTTTTTGAATAATGCAACTACCCCATGCAAAATCTGTGGTTGTGGCCCAGAAGCAGCTCTGTTATTCATAAATACACACTACTGGTGCCCCCACTTGGAAAAAAAACAAAATCTAATGAAAGCAGGGTGCCTGTGAAGCTTTAGCCACAGACCTTTGCGTTCTTCTCTCCGCTCACGGCCTTTCTCTTCCCTCTGCTTTGCTTCGGGTCTGCTGACCATATTCCTAATTTCTGTTATGCGAGTCAAAAATGCAATTATTTTGCATGAGCTTCCTGGTCCTTTCAGTGTCTTCCTTTTGGCTGGTGAGCCGGTAATAATAGATTACATTAATGTGGAAGAACAGGAACTCATAAGGAAGACTAATAATGATAATTATTAGCCATCACGGCTGCTGCTAACAGCTGCTCCTAGGAGCAGTCGTTGCTACTAACCCTTCGTATTTGTGCCTTGCAAACGTCTGAAGAATACTTAGGGGCCAAGAGGCATTCTTGTAAATAAAAATAGTGCTATAGACTTCTGTTTTCTTTACAACATGCCACCTTCTTCTTTTTTCCTTCTTAATTAAACCCATTAAAAAAAAAGGAAGGTGGTAAGAATAGAATCAAGCTGGAAGGGACCTTGGAGGTCTTCTAGTCCAGCCCCCTGCTCAAGCAGGAGAACCTATACCAAAAAGTGGTTTTCCCAGTGGACCTAGGGACCACGAATGGAGACGGAGCCAATCAAGTGGCTCAGTGGCTAAGACACTGCGCTTGTCGATCAGAAAGGTCAGCAGTTTGGCGGTTCGAATCCCTAGTTATAGGTCTCCTGCGTGAGCAGGGGGTTGGACTAGATGACCTCCGAGGTCCCTTCCAACTCTGTTACTGTTAACCTGATGAGGCAAAGTGACTGATTTGATTGTTGCTATTGCTGCTGTGAGTGGGTGGGATGGGGGCTTTTTGTGGGAGGTTTTTATATAGTTGGTTTTTTAAATTTGTAAGCTGCCTGGGGTCACCTACGTATGAGTTGGACAGCTTAGATGGTGATGATGATGATGATGATGATGATGATGATGATGATGATGATGTAATCCATTCAGTCATGTCTGACTCTTGGCAGCTTTATGGGCCAGGTCTCTTCACTCCTTTTGATCTTGCACTAAGGGTAGTCCTCGACTTACGACCACAATTGAGCCCAAAATTTACGCTGTGCTAAGCGGGACTTTCCCCCCATTTTACGACCTTGCAGATAGTCCTCGACTTACGACCACAATTGAGCCCAAATTTCTGTTGCTAAGCGAGACGTTTGTTAGGCGAGCTTTGCTCCGTTTTATGACCTTCCTTGCTGCAGTCGTTAAGCGAATCACTGCAGCTGTTAAGGCTAGTCACACGGTTGTTAAGTGAATCTGTCTTCCCCAATTGACTTTGCTCGTCAGAAAGTCTCCAAAGGGCACATGACCCCGGGGGCACTGCGACCGTCATAAGTACGAGCCAGTTGCCAAGCGTCTGAATTTTGATCACACGGCCATGGGGACGTTACAACTGTCGCAAGTGTGAGAAACGGTCATAGGTCATTTTTTTCAGTGCCGTTGTAACTTGGACGGGTCACCGAATGAACTGTTGTAAGTCGAGGACTACCTGTATTTATTTCTTTTGAGATTTTCTATGTTCTGGGCCGGTGTCAGCTTTGATGATTTCCAGCCAACCCTGTGCTTTGACATCCTGCTTTCCTTTTACCGCTGACCCTTCCAAGCATAATTTCTTTTTCCAGTGAATTTCCCCCGCCTGGCGTGGCCCAAGTAAGTGAGACACAATTCCGTGATTTTTGCCTTCCGGTGACATGTCTGGTGGGCAGCTGTATAAATTTGTTAAAATAAAATAACAAGAAATAAAATAAATTCTGATGGGTGCTGAAGCCACAGTCTGCAACACAATAGAAGAATACAATTCTTACAAGGCTACCTATTGCTCCATCCGTTTCTTGCTCCCTGGCTACTATCCGCTTGGACAAATGGACGCTTTCCAAACGAATTCTAGAAGCTGCTGGGCTTGTAACCCTCCAACAGTCTTACAGGACATCAGTTTCCAAGTAGTTAAAATGCAAAAAGGAGCTGCATTTATTCACGGAGCTTGGGAGGCTGGTGTTCTCCCTGAAGATGTGTGTGCCAATCGCTTCCTTCTTAAACATTTTTGTTTGCATTCTTTGGGCCTTTTTTTTTCCCCTTTCCCCCTTGCATTTTTTTTCCTGGCTTCCCCTCCTCCCTCTCAGAGTCTTTTTTTTTTTTTTTTGAACTTGCTCTGATGCTACTTAGCATGCAGGGTTTATTTTAAGCGCTGACGGCATCAGGCAGATTTGTACTAATTGTCTGCAAAACCATGTTCCCCAGTCCTCCTGGCACTGTCAGAGGAAGACAATGTTCAGTGATTGTGCCTGCGCGGAACCAAAAAAAAAAACCCACACAAAACCCCTACACAGCTTTAATGAAACAATGGCACTAGCTTCTGAATGGCAACCTTACACGTGCAAACACGTATGTGCATGGTAATTGCACACAAAACTCGTAGCAAACCGTGTGTCCACTTGGAGAGCAGGTGTTCTTTCAGGAATGGCTCTGTTGTTATCTGGCTTTTTATTTATCGCATCTGAAAAACGAGCATGAAAACAATCTCTCTTGTTCTCATTAAAACGAAACGGGCATTCTGCTTTTATCTTCGTCCTCTGTGGACCGGTGTTCATTTCGGTTTTTTCCCCCTGTTTGTTTGTGAAGTTTTGTTCCATTGTCGGTTCAACAAAAAAAAAGAAGAAGCTTTTGTATTGATTGGCGGGTGGTGTAAAAAACATTTCTCCCCCCCTCCCCATTCAGTCCTCTCCTCCTTTGGACTGCTGATGATCCGTTGCAGAGCGAGCCAAGTGTGGATAAAAAGACAGATTATTAAGGGCAGCCAAAAGAGTGTGACCGTAGCTCTTTCTTGGATGCGAGCAGAACAGTTGCAACCTCACGAGAGGCAATTAAAATATCAGCCTCAACGTTCGTTGTTGGTTTTTTGAAACTGATGTGAATTGGCATGGCACAAGGTTGCTGGTGCATGGAAATTGTAGTCAGAATCTTATCTACAACTGTCTTAAAAGTAAATTTGGAAAGTGTACAAGGGGTCCTTGACTGAAGAACATTTGTTTAGCTGTAGTTATTGTTTTTATTAGTTTAAGATAGGTAAAGGTAAAGGTTCCCCTTGCACATATGTGCTAGTTGTTTCCCACTCTAGGGGGCGGTGCTCATCTCCGTTTCAAAGCCGAAGAGCCAGCGCTGTCCGAAGACGTCTCCGTGGTCATGTGGCCAGCATGACTCAACACCAAAGGCGCATGGAGCGCTGTTCCCTTCCCACCAAAGGTGGTCCCTATTTTTCTACTTGCATTTTTTACCTGCTTTTGAACTGCTAGGTTGGCAGAAGCTGGGACAGGTAACGGGAGCTCACCCCGTTATGCGGCACAAGGGATTCGAACCGCTGAACTGCTGACCTTTTCGATTGACAAGCTCAGCGTTTTAGCCACCCAGCCACCCCGTCCCTAGTTTATGATATACAATACAAAAGTGCAAAAGAAAATTGTAGGAAAATAGGGGAGGAAAAAGGAAAGGGAAAAATGTGGGGCAAGAGGGAAAAAAAAGAAAGAAAAGGCCTTGACTTTGACTCCCTTTGGTGCAGTCAAATAAGATAATACCATCAAACATCAACTTTTCACTTTTACATAATACCATAAACTACAAACCTATTAATTGGTAAACCCCCAAATCAAAGTTTTGGACTTTTTCCACCCCGAGCATAAAGCCCAGAAGTGGTTTCCAAGTAGTAACCAAAGTAATTGCGCTTTTTTTTCTTTAATCAAAGCAGTTAGTTTGCCAACTCCGCTAACTCCACCCGCTTTCGCAACCATTCGTCCATGTGTAGGAATCAAAGAGCATTCCTTTAGCGACTGTTCAACGGCACTGAAAAGAGAGACCTGAGGCTCGCAGCGGTCCCTGATCAAAATTCAGGCACTTGGTAACCAGCATGCTTGAAGCATCCTGGGCTCACGGGATCACAGAGTTGCTTTGAAATGAGATGGGCGGCAAAATAAATAAACGAACAAACAAACCAATTAATAAATTTGTGATCTTCCCAGCTGCTTTCCAACAAGCAACGTCAATGGGAAAAACTGGATTAATGGCCGCGTGATTCACTTAACAACCATGGTGGTTGGCTCTAAGCAAAAGATATCATAAAATCGGGCAGGACTCGCTTAACGGTTGCCCCTGCTTAGCTACGGAAGTTCCTGTCCCAATTGTGGTCGTAAGTGGAGGAGCGCCTCTCCGCTTTTGCTTTGCAAATCTATATCGCTAACACCTCCTATGGACTTCCTCCTGTGGGGAAATAACTTTGATATTCAGGTATTATTGTGGGCTTGGAGAGCTGAGGGACTAACAGGGCAATTTAAATAGCTAAACTGATATACTTATCTCCGCGCAGAAAGCATCTGATCTTTGTCTTTTCCCATAGGGCAGGAGTCTCTCTTATTGGTATTTACTCCCAGAGTCCTATCTGATTTACTCTTCTGATACTATATTTGGGAAGCAACTCAGCCAAGTGGATAAATAACTACAAAGGCAGTAAGTCTGTGGACATTCTCGGCCATCCAGGTCATGGTTGTCCCCAAAGTGCTTTTTCAAAAGGCAACTGGACTTTCTGGTTTTTCCTTTGAAGATGTTTCATTTCTCATCCAAGAAGCTTCTTCAGCTCTGACTGGATGATGGGGGAAGGAAGGATTAATATTCCTTGCAGGCAGCTGGTCATTTGCATCCCTTTAGAGAGCCATTGAGGCCACTTGGGAGGTTTATCTGTATCCTCAGGGTCACCTGAGTTGTGCTCCTGGTTTCTGTAGTCTGCAATTTTTCCTTTGGAAATCCATTCCACTCGTGTGGTGTAATTTATCAATGAGGGTTAGTAGCTAATTGACACATGTGAACTCATTCATTCCACTTTCCTCGGGAGTCAAAATAGGCCGTGGCTGAATAGACCAGCCATGGTCTATTCTGAGCTCCATAGACCAGTTTATTCCCCTCCCATCTAACAAATTCTTGCTATCTTGGTTTAACTCTATAGATTGTACTGCACAAACGTTGATTCCCCCCTCCCTCTCTGCTTTCTCCCTCCTTTCAGTTCTTTTAAAACTAGGACACCTGTTCTCTCCCTTTCTGCTTTTCAAATATAAATAATAACCCTTCAAACAGACCGAATGCTATTCAAACAAAAGTCTCGGTCGTTTGCAAGACTCCACAGGGTCCTCAAAATATTGGGAGAGGAGAACCCCCCACCGTGATGTTCAGCTTTCGAAGAATTGCTGGGAGAAAATGCAGAGGATATCTTTGCTTCAGTTCAACTGCTTCATTTTTTGTTATTGATTGATTGATTGATTGGTTCGATTTATATGTCGCCCTTCTCCGGAGACTCAGGGCGGCTTACAGTGCATTAAGCAATAGCCTTCATACTTTTGTATATACCTGCTTAGTGGGGCTTTTTGGCCCCCCCGAGCGGTGTTCTATTTTATACAAAGTCAGCTTATTGCCCCCACAAACCGGGTCCTCATTTTACCTACCTCGGAAGGATGGAAGGCTGAGTCAACCTTGAGCCTGGTGAGAATTGAACTCGCAGTAATTGCAGGGAGCTGGCAGCTAAGTGCTACTTTAACAGCAGTTTAGTCCGCTGCGCCACCAAGGCTCCTTGTTGTTGTTTGGAGATTGTTTGGGTTTGGTCGGAGATGCACCTTGCTGAGATGAGAGGCAGTGAAGGCTGTACGATTCTACCTGGAGGCCACTCTGGAAAGAATGAAAATATATCTACATGACTTGGGTTGATCATTCATGGTAAGCTAATTCAACATTGTGTAATAGCAATAGCACTTAGACTTATATATCGCTTCACAGCCCTCTCTAAGCGGTTTACAGAGTCAGCCTATTGCCCCCAACGATCTGTGTCTCCTCATTTTACCCACCTCAGAAGGATGGAAAGGCTGAGTCAACCTTGAGCCTGGTGAGATTCGAACTTCCAAATTGCAGGCAGCCAGCAGTCAGCAGAAGTAGCCTGCAGTACTGCACTCTAGCCACTGCACCACCACAGCTCTTAGTTGTTCGCTTGGTTGTAAAATGTATTGTCCATTCGACATACAGGCAGTCCTTGGGTTTATGACCACATTTGGGACTGTAATTTCCATGCCTAAGCAAGGCGGTTATTCAGGGAGCTGTGCCCAAGTTTACAACGTTGTAAAAAAGTTGCCAAAGTGCCTGGATTTTGATCACGTGACCCTGGGGATGCTGCAACGGTTGTAAGTGCGAGGACTGGTCATAAGCCACTTTTTCAGTGCTGTTAAAAGTTCAAATGGTCACTGTGAATGAGTGGTTGTAAGTCGAGGACTGTCTGCCCTGACATTGCATACTCCTTATCCTGTCCTCCTTCTACCACAGGAAACGTCACGGGAAATCTGGATCTATTTTTTCCCCTTTGATTAGACTTAGCATAACTTTATTGTCACTTTGAATGCATACTCATCAGCCTACATTAAAATGAAATTCTGTTGCGTTGCAGCTCTCAAAAGGTCTCCATCTCTAATATAGACTACATAAACATGACAAAATAAATAAATAAATACAGAATTATCCATATACCCACATATATTATATAACACGGAGTAACAACACAGTCTAGCTCAGATATATACATGTACCGTGTTTTCCTGAAAATAAGTCTGGGTCTTATATTAATTTTTGTTCCAAAAGACATATTAGGGCTTATTTTCTGGTTAGGTCTTATTTTGGGGGAAATATGGTATTAAATGCATCCATCTGGCTGACAATCTTAACGGGAGCTTATTTTGGGGGTAGGGCTCATATTACTGGCATCCTGAAAAAAAACATGCTAGGGTTTATTTTCCGGTTGGGTCTTATTTTCAGGGAAACAGGGTAGATGGAGAGAGAAATGAATCTTGCGAGTTTTACCAAACGGATGGCCTAGGGAACAAAACTGTTCCAGAATCTGGTAGTCCTACTATAGAAATACTTCAAAACCTTCCTCCCGAAGGGGAGCAACACAAACAGACTGTGGTGTCTGTGTGTGTGTGTGTGTGTGTGGTCTCTAACACTGCTTTTTTGGCCTGAGTAGACACCAAAGAAATAGCAACGCAAGGAATATTTTCAGCCTTTGAAACAATCTGGAAAAAGAAGGATGAGGGCAGAGGTGGTATTTAGTCGGTTCGCGTGAACCATCGGCGGAAATTTGGCCAAGGTCGCCGAACCGGTAGCAAAATTTTTTTGAAATCCACCACTGTGGCGGGTGTGGGGGGGGAAGCAATGCAAAGGCAGAGAGGAGTGAAGGAGAATGCTGAAAAACAGCCAAGGAAAGAGGCCCTAGTTTGTTGGTTTTTCTCTTTTTCTTTTGGCAAAAGGTGCTGAATAGAAGCAATTGGCACTTCATGTTCTCCTTAGCAAAGAAGACACAATCAAGGTCATGTTACAGCTGAGTCAGTCACTGGGTGTAAATAGTTTTTTGGCGTCCTTTTCCAACTCAGCTTTCCTCTCCCCCCCTTCTGTGTTAGACCTTTGGCAGACTTCTGCATTGAGCTGAAATTGGTCAGTGACGGGATACAGAGGAACCCCGAGGCGGTGCAAAGCTTGGCCTTTTTTCAGAGGCGCCCAATGTGTGGACACTCAGGCACTGGAAATGTGAGAATTAACAGAATAATAACAGAATAAACAGAGTTGGAAGGGAGAAAGAGGACATCTAGTCCAACCCCTCGCCCAAGCAGGAGCCAGACAAGGAATAACGGATGGAAACTGATCAAGGAGAGATTCAACCTAGAAATAAGGAAAAATTTTCTGACAGAATCATCAATCGATGGAACAGAAGTTGCCTTTGGAAGTTGTGGGAGCTTCATCCCTGGAAGCTTTCAAGAAGAGACTGGATTGCTATCTGTCAGAAATGGTGTAGGGTCTCCTGCTTGGCTAGATTAGTCAAGCAGGAGTAGATTACCCTGCTAGTAGGACTAGATTACCTACAAGGTCCCTTCCAACTCTGTTAATCTGTAAGGTAATTTCTGACAGACGGCAAATCTTCAGGGATTCCTCTTTATCCACCACCTTACTTCCAAGGATGTCAGGGGGTTTCCAAGGGGGTCTGCAGTGTATGATCTAAAACTATAAGAACTGCAGTTGTGCTACTGGAGTTGCCATCTTGAACTGAATAGAGATAAACAACATCTACACATCATTGACTTCCGATTTTTGAGCTTCCAGGCCAGTTGCTGAGGGTGCAGATGTAGTCACTGGATCACTTGAGGGGGGGGGGGATAGCCATCAGAACTGTGTCCTAAGTACCTTTGGGGGGGGGCTGTCTTAACTTCCAACGGTCATAAGTCGAATACCACCTATATCCTTTCCAACCTCGGGAAGATGGTTAGAGGAGAGCATTTTAACAGGAAGGAACGTTTAGAAGTTTGCATCTCTCTAGCTTCCTGATCCGTGCTTTGAATGGTACAGTCTTCCATGGGACCTGATTATTTGGGGGGGGGGCTGTTTTTTTTTTAATGCACTTTCTCTCCCTCCCTGCAAGTCAAAAGATTCGGAAAAACATCAGCTACTTGTCCCGAAGGAGTTTGGGGAAGGGTAAGCCGCGGAACAGGAGCAGACAATGTGCTCAACATTAGAACCACAGGGGAAATCAGACATCAGCTTCAGGACTGAAGTTAATTGCACCTGTATCCCAGGTTGCTGTAATTTGCATTTCGTTCTCCCTTAACCTGGCAAGGGCCAGACTCCAAACTTCATGGCTCTGCAAATCCAGCTTGTAGATTCGTGCCCCCAAAGAGAAAACATTGCTCTTTATTTAATTAATTTTCTCTGGAAATAAGGCGGAAAAAAAGGTATTTGGGTTGACGTGCAGAATCCTTCAACCCTTCTCAACGTTTAGCAGTCTGTTTGCATTCGGCTTGGTAGCTGGTTGCATGTTTAATCTACGCAACACTTTAAAAACGTCGTCTGCATATTGGAAGAACGTAGAATCCTACGGCTGGAAGGGACCCCCCGAGATCTTCTAGTCCAACCCCTTGCTCAAGGAGCGCCTTTGGTGCACTCGGCAACCAGCCTGCATTTTCAGACGTTTACAGCGTCCCGTGGTTTTGCCAGAAACTGATGTCCACTTCCAGTTTCTGACAAAAGAACCTCACTGCGGACAATGGATTTGCTTACCAACTGCCACGTTCACTTACTGGTTGCAATCATTCACTTAACAACGGCCGCAAAAATGATTCTAAAATCAGGCACAGCCATGTGGCGACCTGCTTAATGACTAGCACAACTTGCAGGCTCAATTTTAGTTGTAAGTTAAACCTGACTAGGTGGCTCAGTGTCTTAAGACACGGAGAAAGGTCGGCAGTTCAGTGGTTCAAATCCCTAGTACAGGTCTCCAGCATGAGAAGAGGGTTGGCCTAGATGACCTCCAAGGTCCCTTCTGACTCTGTTACTACCTTTAACCAGGAAATGAAAAATGACACCCAACTTTCCATTTAAGTTAGTTTGGCATTGGGAAACTTATTTCGTCCTTGATTTGCCCTTGATTTGAATTACATTGTTAATCCTTGGAATTCGTCTGGATTCTCCCTCCCTCCCTCCCTCCCTCCCTCTTCCTTCCTTCCTTCCTTCCTTCCTTCCTTCCTTCCTTCCTTCCTTCCTTCCTTCCTTCCTTCCTCTCTCCCTATCCCTCTCTAAATCCCTGTATGTTTTAGGTGAATGGAAACAACTTGAAACTGTATTTAAAGAAGCAAAAACACAAACAAACGAAGGCCAGTCTAGAGACTGTTTGAACAAATGTTACATTAAAAAAAAAAAAAAAGACAACACCCTGAGACCAGCGGGCGCACAGATGACAATGATAACGCAAAAAGAAGAGAAATCTTTATCCCGTCTCTTTACTTCGTGTATTTCTTAATAACCCATCATGTTGATATTTATCCAGAGGGCAGATTAGGGACAAAGGAGCCGCCTCTACCTACGATGTTCTGTTAATCACCGCTTAATTATATTTCACACAGCTTGTGCGCCAACGTCTTGTAAGGGGGTGATGGGGATTGATGGCCTGTGCATTGTCTCCTCCGTTAAAGGTTTCCATGGTGATCACCACCACTTTGCTTCCAAATCGGGCAGAAACAAGCTTGAGGAGGAGAAGAGAAGCACAGTCAGAGAATTGGAGGCCAACTCCGGCTTTGCTTTTCCCTTTAGCTGCTATTTTGGAAAAGGAAGTTCCCTTGAGGGTGCAACCATTAATACATAGCCAAGCAACCCCGTTGTTAAAAGAGATCTGCAAGCAATTACATGCTGGTTCTGAAATGCAGCTAGTCCTCAACTTGCAACCACAATCATCATCCTCTATTAACACCATAACCCCTTGCGGGGTGGAGTCTGGGCAACTGAATGGAGCTGAGTGTTTACTGGCTGGATGCCCTTCCAGTCGCCAATGCGGAGTTTTGTTCAGCGGATATATTCTCAATGTGCCCAGAGAGAGAAATTTCTGCCTCTACCTAGGCTCGAACTCACAGTCTCCTGATTGTGAGGCGAGAGCTCCACCTCTAGGCCACCGCACCACTCCTCAACTTGCAACCACAATGGACCCCCAAATTTCCTTTGCTAAGTGTGCTCCATTTTACGACCTTCTTTGACTTTGTTCAAAGCCAGCTGGGAAAGGTTGCAAATGGTGATTCCATGACCCCAGGACACTGCATTCGTCATGAATACATGCCAGTTGCTAAGTGCCCAGGTTTTGATCACGTGACCACGAGGGAGGCTGCAATGGTCGTAAGTGTGAAAAACGGTCATAGCTCACTTTTTTCAGTACCGTTGTAACTTTGAATACCGGTAGTCCTCAACTTACGACCACAATTGGGCCCAAAATTTATGTTGTTAAGTGAGAAGTTTGTGAAATGTTATGACTTTTCTCACCACATTTGTTAAGTGAATCACTGCAGTTCTTAAATTAGTAACCCGGTGGTTAAGTGAATCTGGTTTCCCCATGGACGTTGCTTGGCAGAAGCTCTGAAGAAGCTTCTTGGATGAGAAGCGAAACGTCTTCAAAGAAAAACCAGAAAGTCCAGTTGCACCTTTGGGACATGTGGAACGCATAGTTGGGGATTTGCTCCTTTTAACTGTGTGACTTAAAAGGAAACTCAGAAAGGACTAAATCACTTAAAAGGAGACTCAGAAAGGACTAAAGCAGCTGACTGGACAAGTTGACCTTGGTTGATCTTGAGGAAGCTAAACAGTGTTGCGTTGGGTTGCTGTTTGCTGTGAGCCCAGGGATGTAGACTAGACTGTGACATTGAAAAACAACATCCAGAAATAATTTTCAAACTACTTCCTTATGATTGCCAAGAAAATAACACTTTTGTTTATGGTCTCCAGGCATGGAGTATGAATCTAGGGAAGTTCACCTAGAGAAATTCAAAGAGATTCGAACATATACTGTATTCCTACAGTTTTCTATGGTGGTTTAATGTGTTAAATGTAGCGTCACTTCAATGGGGGAAGCCTGCAAAAGGAAGCCATCGTTTCCTAAAGACCAGGGGTGAAATGCTCCCAGTTCGGACTGGATCACCTGATCCTGTAGCGATGGCGGTGGGTGGTTCGGAGAACCGGTAGCAAAAATCCCTGCCTCCCCTCCCCTGCCCAGCTGAGCCACGCGATCATCAGAGGCTTTTTTTTTTTTTTAACTTTTAAAAGCATTTTTTCTACAATCTCTTCGGCCGAAAAATTGCTTTTAAAAGAAAAAAAAAAGTCTCTGACGAACAGGCAACTCAGCTGGGATCGTCAGAGCCTTTTAAAAGCATTTTGAGAGGTTGTAGAAAAAATGCTTTTAAAAGGCTCTGATGATCCCAGCTGAGTTGCCTGTTCATCAGAGGCTTTTAAAAGCATTTTTTTTACAACCTCTTCGGCCAAAGAGATTGTAGAAAAAATGCTTTTAAAAGTAAAAAAAAAAAAAGTTGGCCACGCCCACCCAGTCACATTAAACCCCCCCATCAAGCCACGCCCACAGAACTGGTAGTAACAAATTTTACATTTCACCACTGCTAAAGACACCTGAAGGGCCACGACGTGGCTCAGAACGGAAAAATGTTGGCCAGATCCTAGCTTCAGTCTTGCCTTCGATGTTTAGAACTGGGAAGAGATGATGAGTTGGAGTGAATTTGCCTTCCTGGCTTGCTACCAACAGGAGTTTCAAAAAAAAATAAAAAATTCCACCAGCCTCTTTCCAAACGCAGTGAATCAAATGTTCTCAGGTGCGTGTGGGAGTGAATTCTCATGCAGCCCAAAGTAAACAACCAGATACCAAGTCTTGTCTATTCCCCAAGCAGGTGGAAAATAGGCCTCTTTATCAACAGAGGGAGTTTTCCATCCCACTCGCATAGTTTGGAAACTAGAAGGAAACACGAGGATTTAAAAGTTAAAGCGATAGCGATTTCATATCAAACATGATACAAAAAAACCAAAAACAAACAGGGGTGTCAAACTCGATTTCATTAAGGGCCGAATCAGGATTGTGTTTGACTTCGGAGGGACCGGGGGGGGGGGGGGGGAAATGGGGCAATGGTGGGCTTGACACAGGACTTGTGTCGGGGGGGGGGGGCACCTGTGGCGGCCAAATGTTAAGGCAGGATTTCCCTGAGACCCTCCCTCACTCTTATTATAACATACCTACCTTCCTCCCTCCCTCCCTCCTTCCTTCCTTCCTTCCTTCCTTCCTTCCTTCCTTCCTTCCTTCCTTCCTTCATCTTTCCTTCCTCCCTCCCTTCCTTCGTCTTTCCTTCCTCCCTACTTTCCTTCCTTCTTTGTCTTTCCTTCCTTCCTTTTCACCTTTCCTCACTCCCTCTCTTCCTTCCTTGTCTTTCCTCCCTCCCTCCCTCCTTTCCTTCCTTCCTTCCCTCTGTCCCTCCCTCTCTCCTTCCTTCCTTCCTTCCTTCCCTCTGTCCCTCCCTCCCTCTCTCCTTCCTTCCTTCCTTCCTTCCTTCCTTCCTTCCTTCCGTCTGTCCCTCCCTCCCTCCCTCCTTCCTTCCTTCCTTCCTTCCTTCCTTCCTTCCTTCCTTCCTTCCTTCCTTCCTTCCTGAGGCGTGGGAATGCCCACCAACAAATAGGAATCACATTTCAAGCATGGGGTAAGCAGTTTGTGGCACTCATTACAGCACACCCAGTCTAGGATATATATATATATATTTTCCCCTTCTAATTTTCTCAGGAGAGTTGCTTCTCTGAATCTTGGGGGGAGCCAGCTCAAAATGGCTGGGAAAGCGTGGAAACACAGCTTGTTCTTTTTATGATCCTTTTGCCTAAGAGCTGAAGTATGAAGTATAACAACATTTGCATTGCCTCATGAAAGCACCAAATTGAGATGCATCGGGTCGACTGCCAGAAAGATCAGCCACATTTTTCACATTCCCATTTAGAGAGAAAGCAAAAACCCAGCTGTGTGTGTGTGTGTGTGTGTGTGAGAGAGAGAGAGAGAGAGAAAATGTGTGTATGAGAGAGAGAATTGTATGTGTGTTTGAGAGAGAGGATGTGTGTGTGAGAGAGACAATTGTGTGTGTGTGTGTGTGTATGTTTGCTAGAAAAGGGGGGGAAGGGAGAAAGAAGCATCCTGCTTTAACAGCTCAACGGCTTAAAATACTCCTTGCCTAATTAAAAAAAAAAAATTAAAAACCCAAAAGAGCAGAGGCTTCTGTGCAAACGAATTATAAGGCTCGTCAAGAAATCACGGAGTCCTCCTGAGAGTGGGACAACGATGATGGGAAACTTCTCAAGGTGATTAAGGCGTGGCACAGGACAACATGGGACAAGTCGTTGCAGGACAATTCAACGATTCAATTTAATCACTTAAAATAATTATATATATATTATATAATTATAATAAAATATAATGATACAAGCGAGTTTGGTTGTGTGGCCCAGTTGTCGTAGACTCGATTAGGAGAGTCTTTCCGACTTTAGTTTTAACTTCTGGCCTGTTCCTTAGGGCGGCAAGAATGTGCAGCTGAAGCGTGTTGCGGGTTGAGGACGCACAAAAACAAATGTAGCTTTTGTCATGCCAACCTCCACCATATTCCGGAGAGAAAGAGTGTCTTTGCTGCTTGGAAGAATGGAAATGAACAGAGCAGGCGGTTTTAAATTTTCTGACCAGGTCGGAATAATTTCTGGTTGAACACAAACTCCTAAGAGAATATCACAAGTTCTCCAGTCCGGTTTCCCCCCCCCTCCTTCCCTTCTTCTACAAAGGACCGTTGTCCTTGTCGACAACATTTGGGAGTCACTGGAGCTGAACTTACCCTGGCAGTGTTCAAAAGAAGCATGAATAAGTAGCTGGAGGCTGACGCTGTGTACTTTGTTTTTAAAAAAGTTTTTTTTCCCCTTCCCCTTGCTCCCTCTTTACTTTCTCTGTCTCTCTGTCTCTCTGTCTCTCTCTCGGGACAGACTTTAAAGCAACCGCGGGAACTTCTAAGCATAAACAAAAGAGGTTGTACAAATATGGTTTTAGGATGCTTTACACCTTGAAGAATTATAAAGGAGTTCGAAGTGTTTTCTTTGATTTCTTGAAAGGAGAATTGATGCGGCCTGACTGAGACAAGAGTGCTGACTTTCTGGCTTTTACATTTCTGCATCTTTGGATGAGTTTCATGCCAGGGTTACTTGTTATTTTTTTTGTTTCGTTTTGTTTTACACTATTACACTCTTCTTTTCCATATCATAGGTAAAGGTTCCCCTCGCACATACATGCTAGTTGTTCCCGACTCTAGGGGGCGGTGCTCATCTCCGTTTCAAAGCCAAAGAGCCAGAACTGTCCGAAGATGTCTCTGTGGTCACGTGGCCGGCATGACTCAACACCAAAGGTGCACGGAACGCTGTTCCCTTCCCACCAAAGGTGGTCCCTATTTTTCTACTTGCATTTTTTACCTGCTTCTGAACTGCTAGGTTGGCAGAAGCTGGGACAAGTCACGGGACCTCACCCCGTTATGCGGCACTAGGGATTCGAACCGCTGAACTGCCGACTTTTTGATCGACAAGCTCAGCGTCTTAGCCACTGAGCCACCACGTCCTTCATATCATACTTCCAGATTAATTTGTGGCATGTGTGTGTGTATTTTTATTGGTACACTATGTGCCATTAAGTCATCGTCAACTCTTATTGGCAACATAGATTTTCTCCATGAAAATCTTACCTTTAACCTGGTCCTTCAGGTCACCCAATGAAGTACTCATCACCCCTGTAACTGAGTCTGTCCATCTTCCTTTTGGTTGTCCTCCACTTCTCTTCCACTTTTCCCAGAATCGGAGCATTCTCCAGAGTAGGGGTCAGCAACCTGCGGCTCTGGAGCCACATGTGGCTCTTTCATCCTTCTGCTGCGGCTCCCTGTCACTCAAAATATGCATCACAGCTGCCAATGTGCGACACCTTCCGGCACACGATTTATTGAGCTTTTCAACCCCCGGTAGGCGAACCATGGATAAATCCAAGAAAAGAAAAGTTTCAGAAGAAAACAGAACATTTAATTCAACTACATATGCTAGTTTTGTGGCCGCTCAAGAAATAGTCAGGCACGGGAAGGTTTTGTGGCTCCCGGTGTTTTCTTTTCTGTGGGAAACGGGTCCAAATGGCTCTTTGAGTGTTTAAGGTTGAAGACCTCTGCTCCAGAGAGATGAGTCCTTGCATTGATTGATTGATTGATTGATTGATTGATTGATTTTGATTGATTGATGCACCATCAAGACAGTGACAGTGTCAATTCTTAGCAGCATAGACAGTTTTTCTCCATGATGGTCTGTCGCTAACCTGGTCCTTCAGATCTTCCAACAAAGTAGCCATCATCATTATAACGGAACTCATCCATCCTTGCTGGTGGCCCTCTTCTTCTCTTTCTTTCCATCTTTCTCAGCATCAGCGTCTTCTCCAGAGAACTGGGTCTTGTCTTCTCATAATATGTCCAAAGAAGGATGTGTAAAAATGAAATAGTCTGTCTCTTTTTTTCCTCTCTGCTTTTTTAAGTCAACAGAAAGTTGGCTGTCATCTTCCCAGTCTTAGTAGTTGGAACCATCTGGTGAGTGTTTGCATAGCTGTTCACTCAAGCCTGAGAAGCATGAAGTTTCTATCTCCCCAGTTTCCATATAGAAACTTCTGCAAACCTGTTTGTAGAGAGACCCTCCTCTCCAAAAAGAAAAAAAAGAAAGAAAAATCTTAAGTGGGATCCTTTAAAAAATCTGTTAAGGAAATGAGAAACTTTTTCTTCCTTCCTTGCATCCTATCAGAGTATCTGCAGTTTTAGTCCGACAAACTTCTTCAGATTCCCAAACAAAGAAAATCACAAATATTAAGAACCGAAAACATCCTGTGGACTGAATTCCCCTTTTCTTTCTGTCCCACCAAATGTTTTGCCAGTTTTGCTTAGAATGAAATATTGCCTTAGCTGCCCATGGAATTCAAAAGGGGTCCTGCAAGCTACAAAACATTAATTTTGTCCAAGCCACAGTTTTGAAACAGATAGCTATGTTTCAAATGCTTGAAAATTAAAAAAAAAAAGGAGCTTTTTAGCAGCTTGGCATTCTTAACCATTTCTCTTGCGTTACCAGCGGTTGTTGCCAAGTATAATTGATTGATGCAAGAGAGCCAGATTTCATTTTGATCTATATACATATATATACATATATATACATATACGTATACGTATACGTATACATATACATATACATATACACATATATACATATATATATATATATATGCGCTGCTTGATAACATCCTAATGCTAGCTCTAAATCCATTTAACTGACAGCCCTGGAATGTGTGTGTATATTTATGTGTGTTTGTAGTTACTCCGACTTGTAATCCACTGTAATCTGCTAAAACCCCTTGACAGTTAATAAACAACGATACAGAGCCTAAAACAGCCGCAATAATTCTAAATAAGAAATCCATAACTAAATAACCGGAGAATTATATTTAGCCGCTTGTGCAAGAGGGACTGATTGGGTATGTATGTATTTGTCTTTCCTCTTATTGATGGAAGCTGTAATTAGATGCAGCATTAAGTCAAGATGGACTTTATCTATTGCTTGCTGAGCCAGAATTAATCTTTCTGATGAACAATGGTGACTGGTTCGGGGAAGTCCTGATTTGTCTTTCCAAATTACCAGAGGATGTTGCCCAAAATAAGGAATTGACAAAGAATCTGGGTTTTGCTTTGACAGCGTTCCTTTAAACACACTAAGATTTTGTTGAATAATCCATTGTAGACCCCTGCCCTGCCGAAAAATGTTGATTTCTTGCTTGGAGTCGGTTTGTACATCAGGGAAAGCAAGAAACAAACAAACAAACAAACACATTATGGCTTAGAATCACGTGTTAAACCGTGTAAGCCTCTTGCGGAAGAAAGGTTGCACACTGCAAAGATCTGGATTTACGTTATTTCTCTTGTAGATTGACCAGCTCTGTCAGAATGTGTCTTCTCTGCGCCCTTGTTCCAAATTGTGAGAAAAATTGGTATTCCTGATAAGACAGAATGAGTTTAAGTTATTCACTTTTCTTTTGGATAGAAGTTGTTTTTAGTTTTTAACTGCATTTGTTTTCTCTGTGACTCTTAAGGGCTCTGGGAGCAGAAAAGCAAGACTTTAAAAAATTAGTCATCTTTTGGTTTTAATCTAATATGTCAATGGGAGATGGGCCTTGAAGAGCAATTTCTCGGACCTTCCTGTCATCTGCATGTAAGCTGTTAAAGAGATCTGTGACTTTTATATATTTTATCTGCATATCCCTTCTCTAGATTCACCTTTCTCTCTTGATAGAAGAGAATATTTGTAGCTTAGAGTTGAATTGTGAGCTCCTCGGTGCTCTCTGAGCTTGGTGGTTTTCTTGCAAAGGTTTCATGACCCAACAAAGTAACATCATGAGTGGGGTTTGCTCTCTGTCCACTCTCTTCTAGCACTGATGATGCTAACTAGTTTGGTAATGAAACGTTTGCAAGAAAACGTTTCATTTTTCATGGGGGTTTTCATTCATTTCATGGGGGTTTTAAATTTCGTTCTTTGAGCCAATTATTTAATTGTACTTTAACGGTTTTTAACATTTGTATTATATGTATTTTATTTGGCTGTTCACCCCCCTGAGTCCTTCGGGAGTAGGCAGTATACAAATTTAATAATAATAATAATAATAAAACTGCCAAGCTCAGAGACCACAACAAGGACTTTTACCTTCCTCTCCCTTTAGTTGAGGAGAAATAATCATATTTCTAAACTGGTGGAACAAGCTCAGAAAGAGAAATAAATGACCGGTGCCAGATATTCTGTTTGGTCCTACATTAAGAAGAACGCTCATGGGTGAATGCTCTACTGATCAATATTAATATAAATGGAAACTCTTTCGATAGTATCAATTTAATCCAGCACAGAATCGGGTTCTAGATCTAAAGGTTTTACACCCAGGTTATCCACGGGAGAGTCCATTTAAAAAAGGGGGGGAAGAGGCAGTGGTGAAATCCACTTACCTTCACTACCAGTTCAGGAACAGTAGCGTGCGGGAGCGCGCACACACTCCCCTTCTGCACATGCACAGAGGGTAAAAAATGGGATGTAATGATGTCCTGGCAGGTGGGTGGAGCCTCCCACTACCGGTGTTACCGGTTCGTGTGAGCCAGATAGATCTGGATGGATTTCACTGCTGGGAAGAGGGGGTCTCTCTCCACCTCCCAATTTGTAATATTTCATTTGAAACCTTACAAAAACAACATCCTCATCAGAGCTTTGGGCCCGGCTCTGATTGTGCCTTGACGGTTTTAGAACCAGCACATGGGCTCGGCTGAGGCAGACTCCCGAGTTCCAAGCAATTAAATCTCTCTTCCGAAAGTTCCTGAACTCATTCCAAAGCTCATTTCCTACTTTGTCAGGAAATTGTTTTGCTGCCTTGTTGCTCGAGCTGCAAAATAATCCCAAAGAGAGGAGGAGGAAGCTGGCTAAAAAGCTTTCTCCCGACATCATTACAGCTGGCACAACGAGGAGGAGGAGGAGGAGGGGGGTGTCGAGAACTGTAGTGAGATGCTTTGCTGCTTCTCGGGTGCCAACCACAGAAAAGGGAAATGGCTCACTCTAAAAACAGAATTTAAATTTCTGCAGGTGAGCTTCCGGAAGAACCATCTTCCGGTAAAAGGAGTTGGGACGAAGCTGCCACAGCTGAGGAAATTTAAGGGCTCTCAAGATAACGTCAGGATGGTGTTTCCTGGAGGTATCTGTGGTTGGTGGAGCGTTCTTTCAAAAGAATGAGACAAACTCACAGGGGTTACATCCAGGGATGGGCTGCTGGGAGGTTCGCAGGGGTTCGGGAGAACCTCTAGCTAAGATTCTGTGCAGTTCGGAGAGCCCCCAAATCCCACTCCTGGCTGGCCCCACCCACCCTGCCCCACTCCTCCCCGCCCATGTGGCCCATTATGTATGCAGGTAAGTTCAGGGCGCACGCGGAGGCTCAGGGAGGGTGAAAAACAGGCCTACCGGAAGTTTGGGAAAGCCAGAAATGGGGCCGTTTCCAGCCTCCAGAGGGCCTCTGGAGCCTGGGGAGGCCATTTTCGTCCTCCCAGAGGCTCGAGGAAAGCCTCTTGAGCCCGGGGAGGGCAGAAATGCCCCTCCTGCTGTTGTGCAGGAGGCCAACTAGGCCACGCCCACCATGGCTACACCTTCCCAGAAACCGGACAGAGAACCTTGTGCTAAAATTTTTGAAGCCCACCCCTAGTTACAGCCATCAGTGGGTTTCACTTATTTCTACCATCGGTTCACTGTGCGCGCATCTTCCGAGCATGCCCCTGGCCTCAAAAACGCAGCTAAATAGGATGGCATACCGCCGGTGCGGGTGCGCAAGCCCACCCGTGATCTCCGCTACTAGTTTAATCGAACCGGTCAGAACTGGCTTAATACCACCTCTGGTTACATCCCTCAACTCCCAAGAGTAAGCAAAATCACCCCCTCCCCCCAAATTTGGTACTGGCATTAGGTGGGAGTAGGGGAATTGTTTATATTTCTCAAGGTTGCAATTGGGAAGCGGGACTTTCCGGCAAAAGTAGAGCTTATGTCTATTTCTTGGTTTTCAAGTTGTCCCTTTGCATCTGAGATTAATGTTATTTTAATTTCTTTCCATAACTCAAGGCAGTAAATATATCTGACACACCTTCCTCCTCCTCCCCCTATTTGCCTACAACAACCCTGTGAGGTAAGCTGAGCTGAGAGAGAGGGATTGATCCAAAGTCACCCAGTTGGCTTTCGGGCCTAAGGCGAGACTAGAACTCACAGTTCCTGGTGATTGGCCTAAAGTCACCCAGCCACCTTTCATGCCTAAAGCGAGGCTAGTACTTACCACCTCCTGGTGATTGGCCCAAACTCACCTAGCTGGCTTTCATGCCTAAAATGGGACTAGAACTCACAGTCTCCCAGTTTCTAGACTGATGCCTTAACCCAGTGGTGGAATTCATTTTTTTTTACTACCGGTTCTGTGAGCGTGGCTTGGTGGGTGTGGCAGGGGAAGGATACTGTAAAATCTCAATTTCCTCCCCACTCCAGGGGAAGGTTACTGCCAAATCCCCATTTCCTCCCGATCACCTGGGACTCGGGAGGCAGAGAATAGATGGGGGCGGGGCCAGTCAGAGATGGTATTTACCAGTTCTCCGAACTACTCAAAATTTCCGCTACTGGTTCTCCGGAACCTGCTGAATAACCACTAGAACAAACTGGCTCTCCTGTTATTTGGCCTTCATCCATTTTTCACAAAACTTGTTTATTTTCCCAGATCAGCGGCTGCAAAACGATTAGAATTTGTAAAGGGAACAGGGCCTATATTCAAGCACTCACCCCTCCTGCACGAAGCATACTTAGCCAAACGTGAAAAATTGCCCTGATCACAATAAAAACACAGAGAGACTAATATAGAATAAACCAAAACCACTAAGAGCAGCTCCCAGGCTCTGTGGTTAGTGTCCGGAAACTTAGCTGGTGTTTACTTTGAGAAGTTCTGGATTAAGGACAGGAAAAGCCAAAACTCCTTTCACATTCTTTCTTCCTTCCCTTTGCCGATGGTTTGAATCCCTGCTTGCATTCAGCAGAATCCTTTTCTTTTCATTTCTTTCAATTACGCATTGTAATTCCGGCACTATCGAAGCTGGGTTGGGTTTTCGTGCCAGGGTGCGTTGATAATCTGGTAGTTCTTTAAAACCACCGCAATATTCTTGAGAAGTAATTATGCAAGGGGAAAAAAAAATTAGAACTCTTGTGGTTCATGTTGGAAAGTTTCTGGGAGTATTACTTTACATAATGTAGCGTTGCATAGGTAAACACCTATGTAGCTAGGCATGGGAAATCCAGTTGGTTATTAGCAAAGGTTGCTAAATGAAAACCTGCACACTATTGAGAGCTGGTTATGGACTAGCAATTAAAGCATCAGGCTAGAAAACAGGAGACCGTGGGTTCTAGTCCCGCCTTATCCATGAAAACTGGTTGGGTGACTTTGGGCCAATCACCAGGAGATGGTGAGTTCTAGTTCTGTCTTAGCCATGAAAGCCGGCTGGGTGACTTTGGGCCAATCACCAGGAGACGGTGAGTTCTAGCCCCGCCTTATCCATGAAAACTGGCTGGGTGACTTTGGGCCAATCACCAGGAGACAGTGAGTTCTAGTTCTGTCTTAGCCATGAAAGCTGGGCTGGGTGATTTTGGGCCAATCACCCGGAGATGGTGAATTCTGGCCCTGCCTTGGGCATGAAAGTCAGCTAGGTTGGAAAGCTGATGAGAACATAAGTCCTCAAATAGACATATTGCTATTTAGAAAAAACAACAACCTGTATCCAGAACTGAGCTTCACTCTGGAAAGATGACACGGTTTTATTCATTTCATGGATGTTGGCCGCCTAAGCTTGTCTGCTCTTGAGGTTGACATAAAACAAAGCCTCCCTTGAGTCCGGCTCATTTGCTGAAGGCGGCTTTTGACACGTGCCTCTGATTTTGTTGGCCACATGGCAGAAACAGTTCATCCTAGCCTCCTCGTGATGCCTTTGATGGCTTCCAGGCTAGCCTGCAGCTCTGGGACTCCCAGTAGATTCAAGACACCAATCGGGTCTTAATTCTGCTTAGCTTGATGAGATCAGCCAAAGTCGATCTTAACCTGTCACCCAGGCAAGGGAGACCCAACAAAAAAACCCAAAACTCATCCTCAAACTATTTGACCTCGGTCCCATTCCTCCTTCTGAACCCATCTTTCAAGGATATACCAAAAATAGAGGCGTAGAGTATTGAATTAGAGGAAGAACAAGTAAAGGAAACAATGATAGCTTGGACAAAAAAAAATTGGATATTCAATTGATTTAGACAAAGGGCAACAGTTATGGGAAAGGAATTACAAATGAACAATGTCCACTGCATATAAGGAGAATCAATATAAAATGTTTTATAGATGGCACATACCTCCTGAGAAATTGGCAAAAATGTTTAAAGACAAATTAGCTAAATGTTGGAAATGCCACCAGTTAGCAGGTTCATATTATCATATGTGATGGACATGCCCTGAAGCAAAGAACTATTGGAATAAAATAAAATTACGGTTGGAGGAAATGATACAACAACGTTACGTATGGACTTAAAACCAGGGTTGTACCTATTGGGTATCTTACCAGAGAAAATTAGTAAAGACAATATATATTTGATTATACATGTAATAACAGCTGCAAGGATTGTTTATGCACAAAATTGGAAAGCAGAGAATATACCATCGGAGGGAAAAGTAATTAAGAAAATTTTTAGATTGTGCAGAAATGAACAGATTAACTATGATGATAAAAGAAAGAGAAGACTCAGAATATTTTAAGATATGGAATCAATTTTACTATTGGTTAGAAAAGAGATACAAATAAGCTTTAATAGAGATAGATAAAATACGTTATAACTAGAATATTAGATTAGTGGGAAATTTTTGTAATGGACTTGACGAGAACGAAGATAGAAGAGATAAGAGAAAAGAAGAAGTTTTTGGAGATAACACCGAGATGTCACATGGAAGAAATGAATGATGTACTAAATGTTCGTTTGTCAAAAAAAATAATAATAATAAAAAACTTTTAAAAAATAAATTAAAAAAGGATATACCAAGAATTATAAACAACAACACAATCCCTTGCCTGGATTCCCTAGATAATAGGTGGGGTTTCACAGTTAAGAATGATGCACTCTCAAGCTCAGGAGCTCTCGGATAATTGCTGGGTAAAATAACGTCTTTAAGGGGCTGCCCGCTAAACGCTCACAAATTTGGCTGTATGTTTTTCATTGCCTCTGGCAGACGGTTCAAGAGGTCAGGCTTGACAACTACAATAAAATAGACACATCCATGCGGGTTTTCTTTTATAACAGTGTAGAAATGATTGGCTGTTACAGTTCCGGCTCTATCTTTTGAGGCCCCCCCCCCACGACTCAGGGAGACCAAGGAAATAAATGGTGTATAGATTTCAATAAGGCCTCTTTAATGTTCCCGTCGGCAAGTTTTTAATCTTGTGGAGTTTTTTTTATGGCTGGTTGTGAACCGCCTGATATCATGATATCAAATAGGCAACCCTATAAGCAGCGGGGGCTTCAAACATTTTAGCAAGGGGTTCTCTGCCTGGTTGCTGGTTGGGCCTGGCCATGGTGGGTAGTCAGTAGCCTAATCGGCCTCCTGTACCATGGGAGGGGGGGTTTGCCCTCCCTGGGCTCCGGAGGCTTTCCCCGAGCTTCTGGGAGGGTGGAAACGGCCTCCCCAGGCTCCGGAGGCCCTCTGGAAGCCAGAAACAGGCCCATTTCTGGCCTTCCTGAACTTCTGATAGGCTTGTTTTTCGCCCTCCCTGAGCTTCTGCACACGCCCTGCACTTGCCTGCATTCAAAATGGGCTGCGTGAGGACTCCTGGGAGGGGTGGGAAGGGGTGGGCGTGGCCAGCCAGGAGTGGGATTCGGGGGTTCTCCGAACTGCACAGAATCTTAGCTAGAGGTTCTCCCGAACCCCTACAAACCCCCATCAGCCCACCCCTGCATATAAGTCCTCTAAGTAAGTAAATCACTGAATTTTAAGAACTGTCATAGGAATGTTCCAAGCCCATGTACGGTAAGCTAATTAAGGGAGAGTCTGTATATTTCGAGATTCCCCCCATCCAATTGGGGCTAAATTGCCATTTAATGGAATAAGCTGTCATCTGAAGGATCCTTGGTAGTCTCGGGACTTGGTGGTTTTTTTTGTAGATGTTTCATTACCAAACTAGATAACATACCAACATTGATGATGCTACCCAGTTGGGTCATGAAATGTCTACAAGAAAACCACCAAGTTCCGAGAGCATCAGGGACCCCACAGTTCAACCCTGAGCTACAAATATTATCCTTTACTGTGAAGCTGTCACTTTCTGCTCTTCCTTGTATTTCTTTCCCAGCCTCCCCACCTCTGTTACCAGCCTAAAGTCCTGGGATTTTCTGCTAATCTCTCATTCAAAAAAATATCCAGGTCTAATCCTACTTAGCTTCTGAGCCTAGCCTTGTTGGGTGGACTTTGTTATCCAATGCAACCAACATGCATGGAAAGGATAGGAAATAAATGAATGGGGAAGGGGAGGGGAAGGGAAGGAAAGGAAATAGAGAAAGGAAAGGAAAGAGAAAAAGAAAAGGGAGGAAAGGAAATAGAGAAAGGAAGGAAAGGAAATAGAGAAGGAAAGGGGAAAGGAGAGGAGAAGAAAGGGGAAAGGAAATAGAGAAAGGAAAGGAAAAGAAAGAAAAAGGAAAGGGAGGAAAGGAAATAGAGAAGGAAAGGAAAGAGAAAAAGGAAAGGAAAGGAAAGAGTGTTGAGTTGTATCAGATGTAACTGTGAAAACTGATGGAGAACACACTGCCACTTGGTATACTGGAGGCCAGTTTCCCAATTACAGCTTATAAACATTTCAGCTGACCCACCTGCCTTTTTATTGAAAAAAATTCTTTGGCAAGTATGGTTAAAAACCAACTGTCCCCGTCAGTATGTGGATCGCAGTCTAATATCTAAAATTAAGCCATTCCGGGCAACTGTCTTTGAGAGGGCAATCCGGTGGACATAATGTCCCATTGTTAAATCCTTTTGAATTAATGATCTATTTAACAGAAGGATTTGAGATTTAAAACAGCCCTTCCCCTTATCTCATGCAAAGGGAGCAGCGTGGCTATTAGCCTTGGGGGTTTTGATAACCTTTAAAAGCATAACTATTACAGCAAATTGGTTGGCCTTCACTATAGATACGGCTGCTAATGGGTTTCCACTTAAGAAAGAGAGAGAAGGAGAGAGAGAGAGAGGAAGAGAAAGAGGGAGAGAGAAAGAAAGGAGGAGAGTGAGAAAGAAAGGGAGAGAGAGAAAGAGAGAGAAAGAGAGGAGAGGAGAGAAAGAGAAAAGGAGAGAGGGAAAGAGAGAAAGGAGAGAGAGGAGAGAAAGAAGGAGAGAGAGGAGAGAAAAGGAGAGGGAGAGAGAGGGGGGAAGGAGGGAGGGAGGAAAGCGGAGAGTGAGAAGGAGAGAGGGAGAGAAAGTTAGGGAGAGAAAGAGGGAGAGAGAAAGAGAAGGAGAGAGAGAAAGAGCGAGAGAGAGAAAGAGGGGAGAGAGAAAGGAGAGAAAAAGGGAGTGAGAGAGAAGGAGAGGGAGAGGGAGGAAGATCTCTTTCTCTCCCTCCCTCCCTCCCTCTCCTTTCTCTCTCCCTCTCCCCCCCAATCCACCTCACAGGGTTGTTGTTGCGGGGAAAGTCAGAGCGGGTAGGTGCGTGGGACATGTTCGCCTCCTTGAATTATTTGTAGAAAAAAAAACAACGATAAAAGTGAGATATAAATAAATAAAAATAAAACAAAATTATCCTTTCCCTGCTGGACTTAATGTGCTCGGCTCCTGACTTGCAAGTATGGATTGGGTTACTTATCTCTGCCCAGAGTGGAAAACTCAAAAAGTCACGTTGATGTACTTTCCTTCCTCCCTTCGGCTTTTTAAGGTACTTTACAGTGCCGTAAATGCTTTTTCGGTATTGACTCCGGACCTTCCCTATTTGGCTTCGTAGTTCATGCTGCGTCTGCAAAGGATCATTTACTGTGATGCAACGGCATTTACTGGAGCGAACAAAGGAACACGTTGCCGAGGCTAAAAATAAAATGCTTTCCCCCCCAAACTTCCTTGCATGGGGCTGGTGGGGAGGGGGAAGGGTTAGATTTTGGCACGTTAAAAAAAATCTGCTTTTGCTCTCTGCCAGAATTAGAAAACGCAGCCTTCTCGGTGTCGTTCCCCCCCCCCCCCGGCCTTATAAACTTTCTTTTTAAAAAAGGAGCTTTGATATTAGAGGTGATTTGCATTTCTTGGTGCGGAAGGAAAAATACAGACTGTTCTTGACTTACACAAGGGCACTTGAAAAAAGGATCTTGGAATCCAGTCCTCGGACTTACAAACATTGCTGCATTCCCTACAGCCATGTGATCAAAATTCGGGGACTTGGCAACTGGCAACTATAGGGAAGTCCTTGACTTACAACCAGAGGTGGACTTTAAAAATTTTAGCAAGGGGTTCTCTGCCTGGTTGCTGGGTGGGTGTGGCCATTGTGCGCATGGCCATGTCGGCCTCCTGCACCACCGGGAGGGGGCGTTTTTGCTCTCCCCGGGCTCCGGAGGCTTTTCTTGAGCCTTCGGGAGGGCGAAAATGGCCTCCCCAGGCTCCAGAGGCCTTCTGGAGGCTGGAAGCGGGCCCATTTCCAGCCTTCCTGAACTTCCGGTAGGCCTGTTTTTCGCCCTCCCCGAGCCTCTGTGCGCGCCCTGCACTTACCTGCAAAATGGGCCGCGTGGGGAAATTAAGTGAATTTTTAAGTGAATCCGACCTCTCCATTGACTTTGCTCGTCAGAGCATTGGAAAAGGGGATCACACAACCTTGGGACACTGCAACCGTCATAAATATGAGTCCATTGCCAGGCACCTGAATTTTGATCATGTGACCATGGGGATGCTGCAACAGTCGTAAGTGTGAAAAATGGCCGTAAGTTACTTTTTCAGTGATGGTGTAAATTTCAAACGGTCACTAAACAAACTGTTGTAAGTCAAGGACTACCTGTCATCTTGGATTATTTATAAAAATAATACAAGGCAGGATAAAAAAAATTTTTTAAAAAACATCCTAAATATACTCTCCTTGGGTCATGATTTGAACCTCCAATCAATAGTTTCTGGTCATTGCATGCCCTTCTTGAATGTCAGTACGGAATTCCAGAAGGAGAAGAAACGCACCTTAATTGTGTGCCAGCGTAAGTGCACTGGAGATGCCTTCCCTCCATATGCCTAATTATTATTATTATTTTTACACTATCTTGCCTTCTCTCCCTGTCTCTCTCTATGTGTCCCTTTGTCTCTGTTTCTCTCTCTGTCTTTCTCTTTGTCTTTCTCGCTCTGTCTGTCTGTCTGTCTGTCTCTCTCTGTCTCTCTTTCTGTCTTTCTTACACTCTCTGTCTCTCGGTCTATCTCTGTCTCTCTGTCTCTGTCTCTGTCTCTGTCTCTGTCTCTGTCTCTCTCTCTCTCTCTCTCTCTCTCCCTGTCTTTCTGTCTCTGTCTCTCTTTCTGTCTTTCTCTCTCTCTCTCTCTGTCTCTCTTTCTGTCTCTGTCTCTCTCTTTCTGTCTTTCTCGCTCTGTCTCTCTCTCTCTCTCTCTCTCTCTCTCTCTCTCTCTCTCTGTCTGTCTCTGTCTCTGTCTCTCTTTCTGTCTTTCTCTCTTTCTTACTCTCTCACACTCTCTGTCTCTCGGTCTATCTCTGTCTTTCTCTCTCTCTCTCTCTCTCTCTGTCTTTCTGTCTCTGTCTCTCTTTGTCTTTGTCTTTCTCTCTCTCTCTCTCTCTCTGTCTTTCTCTCTCCATCTCCCCCCTCCCTTGTTCACTCCCCCACCATCTCCTTTAATTGCAAAGAGGAACAATCATATAGAAGAATATCCATGCAAAGGTGAAGGAGGGGAGAGCTCAGGCTGGGTCAAAGGAATAAAATATCACACCTTCCCCAAACAAACTGAGATAGCAGTCCCAGTGTTTTCACTCAGCTGGGTTAATTCCCCCATTGAAGCCCAAGGACCCCTTTTAGATCAAAGTAGCTTTTTTGGGGGGGGATGCCCCCCCCCAAAATCCAACTTTTCACTCCTCCATCTGTGACCTTCACCCATCCCACGAAACAGGGGAGAGAGATGTAATTCTCAGAACGGCTGTTCCTCCTTTAATGACGGTCAAGGGCCTTCTCCATTGAAGCTCCATTGAAGCCACCTGCGTGTTGTACTTATCTCTGCCTGGAGTGGAAAACTCAAGTCACATTGATGTACTTCCTTCCCTCCTTCCGCTTTTGTGAGACTTTGGCACTTTGCCCTGATGTCACACTTGAGGTTCTCAATGCAGGGGCGTTTGTCTGTGTGTGTTTGTGTGTAGGTGTGTGTTTAAGTTAGTCTCTCTCTCTCTCTCTCTCTCTCTCTCTCTCTCTCTCTCTCTCTCTCTCTCTCTCTCTCTCTCTGTGTGTGTGTGTGTGTGTGTGTCTTCCTGCAGAGGAAGCTTGTGAGCTTGTATCTGAAGAGCATTTTAGAAGAGGGGAGGGGGGGAGGGGAGGAGGGGAGAGGAGAGGAGAGGAGAGAAGAAGAGAAGAGAAGAGAAGAGAAGAGAAGAGAAGAGAAGAGAAGAGAAGAGAAGAGAAGAGTTCTTTTATTGGCCAAGTGTGATTGGACACACAAGGAATTTGTCTTTGGTGCATATGCTCTCAGTGCACATAAGGAGAATAAAATACATTCATCGAGAATAAAAAGATACAACACTTAGTGATAGTCAAGGGTACTAATGAGCTATCAAATCGTACTAAGAAACAAATAAAAACAATATAAATCGACCATGGTATCATGCTGCACCGGCTGGAAGAGTTGGGGGTGGGAGGCACTGTGTTGCGGTGGTTCTCCTCCTTTCTCTCCGACCGGTCGCAGTTCGTGTTGGCAGGGGGGCAGAGGTCGACCTCGAGGCCTCTCATTTGTGGAGTGCCGCAGGGATCGGTCCTCTCGCCCCTTCTGTTCAACATTTATGTGAAGCCGCTGGGCGAGATCATCCGTGGCTTTGGGGTGAGATACCACCAGTACGCTGATGACACCCAGCTGTACATCTCCACCCCAGGCCACCCCAACGATGCCCTTGAAGTGATGTCCCAGTGCCTGGAGGCTGTGCGGATCTGGATGGGGAGGAACAGGCTCAGGCTCAACCCTTCCAAGACTGAGTGGCTGTGGCTCCCGGCATCCCGATATAGTCAGTTGACTCCATCACTGACTATTGGGGGCGAGTCTTTGGCCCCCACAGAAAGGGCTCGCAATCTGGGAGTCCTCCTGGATACACAGCTGTCCTTGGAGGAACATCTGACGGCTGTAACCAGGGGGACCTTTTGTCAGGTTCGCCTGATTCGCCAGTTGCGGCCCTTTCTTGATCGGGATTCCTTGTGCACAGTCACTCACGCCCTCGTCACCTCTCGCCTTGACTACTGCAATGCTCTCTACATGGGGCTCCCCTTGAAGAGCACCCAGAGGCTCCAGCTGGTCCAGAATGCAGCAGCACGGGTAGTGATGGGAGCAACATGGCGCTCCCATGTAACACCACTCCTGCGCGAGCTGCACTGGCTCCCAGTGGTCTTCCGGGTGCGCTTCAAGGTGTTGGTTATCACCTTTAAAGCGCTCCATGGCATTGGGCCTAGCTATCTCCGAGACCGCCTGCTGCCACCGACGACCTCCCATCGACCCGTGCGCTCCCACAGAGAGGGCCTCCTCGGGGTGCCATCAGCCAAACAATGTAGGCTGGCGGCCCCCAGGGGGAGGGCCTTCTCTGTGGGGGCTCCCACCCTCTGGAATCAGTTGCCCCCTGAGATAAGGAGAATCCAGGACCTCAATGCCTTCCGTCGTTCCCTGAAAACCCATCTTTTTCAACAAGCCGGGTTGGCTTAAGAAGAAATTTTTAAAATTTTAAAATTCTTTTAATTAGTCTGTGATTCTTAACTTTCGGGCCAAAATTTATATATATTTTTAAATGCTTTAATATTTGTATTCTATGTTTTTTATCTTGGCTGTACACCGCCCTGAGTCCTCAGGGAGAAGGGCGGTATATAAATTGGAAATTAAATTAAATTAAATTAAATTAAAGATACAAGCAACGTGGTTATAGTCATAAGTGGGAAGAGATAGATACTAGTAAAGAAGAGAATAATAGTAATACAGTCTTAGTAAGTTATTTGAGGGAATTAATTGAGGGAATTATTTGTTTAGCAGAGTGATGGCATTTCGGGGGGAAAAACTGTCCTTGTGTCTCGTTTTGAGGGTAGGAGTTGAAACAATTTATGTCCAGGATGTGTGGTGTGAGTGTGTGTATATACACACGAAGGGAGGAGAACTTGTGGCTCAGAGGTTAATACAACTGCCTAACATGCAGGCAGCCCAAGTTCGAATCCAAGTAAGGGTATGGCTAGCTGATGAGAGCTAAATAGCTTGAAATAGATCTATACTAGTCTCCCTTTATTTCTTTATCAGCGAAATATAAATTTTATATCTACCTACCTACCTACATACCTACCTATATATATATATATATATATATATCTCCAACTTTTATCTCTTGAGAATTTTCCTCTACTTTCCCTCTGCCTCTCCAAATTGAATACAGGTAGTCCTCGACTTATGACTGTAACGGAGCCTGCCCATTATGGTCATAAGTCATGGCGGTCCCACATAATCCCGACCTTGTACCTGTAATCTTATATCTGCATTTATCTCTTCATGCAATTTCCACTGCTAAGCGAAACGGTGGATTAAGTGAGTCCTGCCCCTTTCTGTGACCTTTCGTGCCACAAATTGTCAAATGAATCACTGCAGTTTTTAAAGTCAGTGTAAACAGTCGTTAAGTGAATCAGGCTTCGCCCGTTGACTTTGCTCATCAGAAAGGATCCCATAACCCCCGGGACTCTGCAACCATCATCGATATGAGTCGGTTGCCAAGTATCTGAATTTTGATCGTGGGGATGCCCCAATGGCCATAAGTGTGAAAAACAATCATGTTACTTTTTTTCCAGTGCTGTTGTGTAACTTTGGACGGTCACTAAGCGAGTGGTTGTAAGTCGAGGACAGATGTGCGGAGAGGCAGGGGCAACGTGCAAAATGCATACCACCACGCTCTGCTCCCTGTGGGTGGTGCAGAAGTTGGTGGAGACCTCATTAGTAATCTAGTTAAGGGGCTCATGTTTGCCAAGTTATAATTACTTTTATCTTTCCACGCTCGGTTTACTGCGGTACAGTTTGTCATTTTATTGGTATCACGTAGCAATAACATTTAGTCAGCAATATAATTTTTTTTTCTTTTTTGCAGTGGTGGGTGGTGGATTCGGCTCTGGGATTGGGTTTTGAAGTGAGTGAAGGAGTGTAAGGTCAGAGAAGTAATCTCTCTCTCTCTCTCCCTCTCCCCCTCTCTCTTAGAGACAGAGACAGAGACAAAGAAAGAGATAGATGAGAGAGAGAGAGAGAGAGAATATATAGAGAAAGAGCAGGGGTGGGATTCAACCGGTTCGGTGGAATTGGATGCTAAGTTTAATCTGGTTCGCCAAACCGGTTGTTGCAAGAACTGGCAGGCCCCGCCCACCTTGCCCCATGCCTCTCAGGAGTCTCCACGTGGCCTGTTTTGGATGCAAGGTAAGTGCAGGGCCCACGCGGAGGCTCTGGGAGGGTGAAAAACGGGCCTGTTTCTGGCCTCCGGAGGGTCTCCGGAGCCCAAGGGAGGCTGTTTTTGCCCTCACGGAGGCTCGAAGAAAGCCTCCAGAGCCTGGGGAGGGCAAAAATGCCCCCCCTCCCCACCATGGTGCAAGAGGCCAAGTAGGCCATGCATCAATGGCCATGCCCACCCAGCAACTGGCCACGCCCATGTATCCCCATGGCCACACCCACCCAGCAACCGGGTAAAGAACCGGTTGCTAAAATTTTTCAATCCCACCCATGAAAAGAGTGCAGAGAAGAGCAACCAAGATGATGAGGGGACTGGAGGCTAAAACATGAAGAACGGTTGCAGGAACTGGGTATGTCTAGTTTAATGAAGAGAAGGACTAGGGGAGACACAATAGCATTGTTCCAGTATCTCAGGGGCTGCCCCAAAGAAGAGGGAGTCAAGCTCTTCTCCAAAGCCCCTGAGGGCAGGACAAGAAGCAATGGGTGGAATCTAATCAAGGAGAGAAGCAACTTAGAACTAGGGAGAAGTTTTCTGACAGTGAGAACAATTAACCAGTGGAGCAACTTGCCTCCAGAAGTTGTGAATGCTCCAACACTGGAAGTTTTTAAGATGATGTTGGACAACCCTTTGTCTAAAGAGGTGTAGGGTTTTCTGCCTGAGCAGGGGGTTGGACTACAAGACCTCCAAGGTCCCTTCCAACTCTGTTATTATTCTGTATACCTTTAAACCCATAACATTTCAGATCCCTATTGCCCTCGGATGCTTAAGGCAGAGGAGATCTCCAGCTTCGCAGTCTGAGAAGGAACGGTTTCAAAAAACTCGGAAGACAAATGTGATGATGTGGTCTTTCTCCCTCACCCCCACCCCCACCCCCATCCAAGAAAACCTTCCACCCTTCCCGCCACTGATAACAAGAGTGGGGGTAAAAAAAAACCCTGCATCTCCTTTAGCGAGTTGACAAATGCCTTCTGCCGACATGCAGACTTGACAGGTAGGACAGGCTGACAAATGGGAAACAGAGTCATTAAAACCCACCACTCCAAAGCTGTTTAAATCATTGCCATGCCTACTGTGAATTTATTATAATGCACGCCTCCTCGGGGGATGGAGATCTGAAAGGGCTGTTTGTAAACATGGAAAACAATAAGTGTCTTCCTGCAGTGCTGTGATGGTTGGTGGGGACCTCAAAGAGAGACAGAGGGGGAGAGAGAGAAATGAGAGAGAGAGAGAGAGAGAGAGATGAGAGAAATGAGAGAGAGAATGAGAGAGGGAGAGAAATGAGAGAGAGAGAGAAAGAGAGAGGGAGAAAAAGAGAGGAGAGAGAGTGAGAATGAGAGAGAGAATAAGAGAATGAGAGAGAGAATAAGAGAATGAGAGAGGGAGAGAAAGAGGAGAGGGAGTGAGAATGAGAGAGAATAAAAGAATGAGAGAATAAAAGAGGGAGTGAGAGAAAGAGTGGGAGAGAAAGAATGAGAGAATGAGGGGAGAAAGAGAATAAAAAAATGAGAGAATAAAGGGGGAGTGAGAGAAAGAGTGGGAGAGAGAGAAAGAATAAGAGGGAGAGAATAAAAGAATGTGAGAAAAGGAGTGAGAGAAAGAGTGGGAGAGAAAGAATAAAAGAGGAAGAGATAGGGAGAGAGGGAGACAGAAATGAGACAGAGAATGGGAGAGAGGGAGAGAGGGATAGAGAATAAAAGAATGAGGGAGGGAAGGAGAGAAAGGGGGAGAGGGAAAAGGCAAAAATGAGGGAGGGAGGGAAAGGGAGAGAGGGAGAGAGAATAAGAGGGAAAGAGAAAGGTGGAGAGAGAATAAAAGCGAACGAGAGAGGCAGGGAGAGAAGGGGGAGAAAGGGAGAGACACAATGAAAGAGGAAGAGAGGGGGCATGAGAAGGACAGAGAGAGAATGAGTGAAAGAGAGAGAATGAGAGAAAAGGAGAGACAGAGGCAGAGAGAGAGATGCTGGTTTGGCCTCTTCCGTGACTATTTAGCAAAACAAGCCCTCCTTTTCTTTCCTGCTTCCTCTTCTTCCTTCCCTCCTTCCCTGCTTTTCCAGCAGCTGCAAAATCCCCTTTAGCAACACCGAGGCCCACATTTTCGCTGCAGGTTGAACAGCTCCCTCCCTCTTTCTCGGTAGTCAGGTTAATGATTTAAGAAAGGTGAAAGATACAGCCATGTTCTAAAAGGGCCTGAGATCCAACATCAGTCAGCAGCTGGGATCGCTTTGGTCTCCCGAGAGGTGGAAAACTGCTGTCTGGGCTGTAAGAAAACCTTGGTATTTTTCACACCTACGTCAAGACCAGGCTGATGGTCCTGTGATTTGTTTGTTTTCTGATCTCTCCTTCCCAGAGGTGCCCTGAGCAATATTCAAAAAGACAAAACAGAGATAAAAGAAGTGGTAATAGAAACCACCCAAACGTGTTTAAAAAAAAAAAAAAAAAGCTTCCAGGTTTTACTTACACAACAAAGAAATGTTAGAAGTTCTGTACAGGCCACCATTCCTCCCCCCCGGAGCAAATGTAGAACAGAATAAGAGCTGGAAGGGACCTTGGAGGTCTTCTAGTCCAGCCCCCTACTCAAGCAGGAGAACCTATACCAGTGATGGAGAACCTTTTTTTCCTCGGGTACCAAAAGAGTGCACACACTATTGCGCGCACATGCGTGCCCACACCTACAATGCAATGCCCTCCCACCGCATACGGGCATGACCCTCGCGCTGCCCTGCCCCCCATGCATGCTCTCTCAGCCCCCCCCCCCAAGTACACCCTGTTTTGGTCCTAGCAGGCCTCCCTGAAGTCTCGAGGCCAGAAACAGCCCATTTCCAGCCTTCTGGTAGGCCCGGTAGGCCAGTTTTTCGCCCTCCCCAGGCTACGGAGACTTTTCCTGGAGCCTGGGGAGGGTGAAAACAGCCTCCCCCGACCACCCTGAGGCTGGAAGTGGCCCATTTCCAGACTTCTGGGTGGCCCGTTTTTTGCCCTCCCAGAGCCTCCACGCGAGCCCTGTACTTATCTGACATCCAAAATGGGCCACGTGGAGACTCCTGGGAGGGGTAGGTGGGGCCAGCTGAAAATCAGCTGATCGGTGCGCGCATGTGTTCCCGCACCTGTGCCACCTGTGGCATGCGTGCCATAGGTTCGCCATCATGGGAATAGAACTGGTAGTAAAAAAATTTGGATTTCACCACTGACTCCCACCTACACTGACTTGGCAAGCCACTAATATATAAACAGAGAGCAAAACCCCACTTCCTTGTAGTACTGATGACGTTACCTAGACTGAATTGAATCCGAACTAGACTGTGTTGTTTCTGTGTGTCATATAATATATGTAGGTATATACACACTTTTGTATTCATTTATTTTGTCATGTTTATGTAGTGTATATTGGAGGGGGTGACCTTTTGAGAGCTGTATGCAATGAAATTTCATTCTCACACCATCCCAGTGGAAGGATGGGGATGCAAAATCCCCATTTCCTCTCCATTCCGGGGAAAGGATATTGCAAAATCCCCATTCTCTCCCCACTCCTAGGGGAAGGATACTGCAAAATCTCCATTCCCTCCTAACTCCTGGGGGAAGGATACTGCAAAATCTCCATTCCCACCCCACTTTGGGGCCAGCCAGAGATGGTATTTGCCGGTTCTCTGAACTGCTCAAAATTTCCGCTACCGGTTCTGCAGAACTTGTCAGAACCTGCTGGATTTCACCCCTGGTGGGAGTGTTTTGGTGGTGCCTTGATTAGGCCGTTGTTTATTGTTTGTCTGAGTTGATAATTCCTCCATTGGGTTATTCAGTATTTCTGGGCTGCCCAAGTGCTGGACTATAACACAATCTCTCCCCACCCTCCCCCCACCCCGTGACTTGTGCAGCTGGGATGTATTTGGGCATGTATTTGCCCCAGCTAGAAAGCCTCCATTTCCCCCTCCCTTCTTCCAACACTTGAGCTGGCGGAAAACTGGTTCCCATCTCCTTTTGTCAGGCTGCAGCGGGATTCATTTCATCCTTTAGATTTCCGTTTCTAAAGCACTTCAGGCTGATAAGTATTCGTTTAATGCGCGCAAGATGCTGCTAGGTTTTTAGCCAGCTGTGAAACACAGGGGAGGGGGGAAAAATTACGATTTCAGTTTTTCTGAAGCGAAGGGAATCGGAGACAAAGGCGATACAGACACTTCTCTGGGAATTCCACTCGTGGTTCTGTTTTGGGGAGGGGAAAAAACGTTAAAATCCCAGAAGCGTTTATGGAAGGATTCTCCCCTGGAAGCCTTGGCCATTGGACTGGATGTGGTGCCTGCCCTGCAGACATATGTACCCACCGGGGCCAGATTACTAACCTGGAAAGCACAACCCATAAATTATGGAGGCACGATAATAAATTGCAAGGGCTGCACTGAAGTCTATTAAATCCTTATGACTTCAACCATTTTATTTTATTTTATTTTATTTTATTCCCCCCCCTTTCTGTTCTCAACACTTCTGCTAAAATGCAAACCTTACTCAGCTCAAATTTTCCTTAGTGATCTCTGAGCTTGGTTGTTTTTTTGCTGTTGTGGCCCATACGCGGCCTGTGCAGCTAGTAGCTGATTCCGACAGTGAGGAGGCTGGTGTGGTGCTGCATCAGCAGCCTGTGCAGCTGGCGCTCGAGTCGGACAATGAGGAGGCTGGAGAAGATGTGGTGCCAGAGGCGGGGATTCAGCCAGGGCCTTCAGAACCTCCAGAAGCTCCCTTAAGTGAAGAGGAAGAAGAGGAGGAGCCTCTTCTCGATGCACGGGCGCACAGAGCTGCCAAAAGGCAGGAGTGGCTCCTCAGGAGGAGGTCTCCTCGAGACTAAGGCTTGGGGCTAATTGGCCACTCCCTTAGCCTATTTAAGGAGGAATGCCGACTGAAGCAATTTGCAGGGAATAACTTAGTTCACATACCTTCGTGTCTTTTCTTGCTTATCTTATCGGCTTCCTGCAAATTGTTTCTGGGCATTCTGCCAACCACAGTAAGCTTTCAGTATTATTCTTTGAATTCTTGGTGGCTGTTAATGCAGTTAATTAACAGCCGTTGTTGTAAAAAACTGGTTTATTTAGTAAACTAAGGTTTGAACTGACTTTGTGTGTGCTGCGTTCTTTGGGGTCCGTAGCTGGGGCAGAGCACTTGCAAATGTTTCTGAAGTAGGTAACTTCCTTTGTGAACTAGGTAGCATTATTGTAAGTAACATAACATCATTTGTCCTAGGAAGGAGGAAGTGAGGTTTGTAGAGAAGAGGAGGGGGGAGGGAGAGGAGGAATAGGAATTAGGAATAGGAGATCCTTGGTGCTCTCTGAGCTTGGTTGTTTTCTTGCAGATGTTAATTAAGAGTTGTTAACCTAATCTTGCGAAGCTTCTTCTCCGGTAACACTGTATTGCAAACTAGGGCATATAAAACCTTTGCTAGACCAATTCTTGAATACAGCTTGTCTGCCTGGAATCCACACTGTATATCGGACATTAATACAATCGAGCGAGTCCAGAGATATTTCACGAGAAGAGTCCTCCACTCCTCTGCTCGCAACAGAATCCCTTATGCCACCAGGCTTGAAATTTTGGGCTTGGACAACTTAGAACTACGCCGCCTACGGTCTGACCTAAGTATAGTATACAAAATTGTCTGCTACAATGTCCTACCTGTCAACGACTACTTCAGCTTCAACTGCAATAATACACGAGCACACAATCGATACAAACTCAAGGTAAACCGCTCCAAACTCAATCGCACTAAATACGACTTCAGCAACAGAGTGGTCAATGCCTGGAATGTACTACCTGACTCTGTAGTTTCTTCCCCAAACCCCCAAAACTTTAACCTTAGACTGTCGACCTCACCCCATTCCCAAGAGGTCTGTAAGGGGTGGGCATAAGCACTCCAGCGTGCCTACCGTCCCTGCTCTACTGTCCCCATTTAATCCGTATCCATTTCCTGTGTTCATATTCATGTTTATATTGATTGATTGATTGATTGATTGATTGGTTCGATTTATATGCCGCCCTTCTCCGGAGACTCAGGGCGGCTTACAATGCGTTAAGGGTTTTAATTGGTTTTAAGGGTTAATTTTAAATTTTTTTAGATTTTGGTCTTTATTTTATATTGTGGCTTGTGTTTTATTGTTGTGAGCCGCCCTGAGTCCATTGTGAGATAGGGCGGCATATAAGCCGAATAAAATAAATAAATAAATAAATAAGCAATAGCCTTCATACTTTTTGCATATGCCTGCTTAGTAGGGCTTTCGCCCCCCCCCCAAGCGGTGTTCTTTTTTATACAAAGTCAGCTTATTGCCCCCACAAACTGGGTCCTCAATTTACCTACCTTAGAAAGGATGGAAGGCTGAGTCAACCTTGAGCCTTGGAGAGATTCGAACCTGCAGTAATTGCAGGCAGCTGGTCTTAATAACAGGGTGCGTAGACCACTGTACCATCAAGGCTCTTGATTTGGTTGTTTTCTTGCAGACGTTTTCATGACCCAACTAGGAAACATCATCAGTGCTAGAAGGGAGCAGGGATTGCTCCTGATGATATCAAATAGTTGGGTCATGAAACATCTGCAAGAAACCCCCCCCCCCCGCACCGCAAGCTCAGAGAGCACCAAGGAGCCCTCATTTCAACCCCTGAGCTACAAATATTCTCCTTTATTAGTATCCGCTTTACCTTCCTAGATTCTTGAGAATCCACACCGTGGTGTTTTTAAAAACCCTGAGACGCCGAGGGATGAATGGTATTAAAAGAGCATCAAGATTTATTGGCAAGCTGACAATCTGATACATTTTCGCCCGGCTTTATTCATTCTGCCTTTTCTTTTCCGCGGACGAACCAATTCCCCCTTCCTGCCTCGCTGCTTTTTCATCCTTAATGAGGGACAAGTGGTGGTGAAGGGAGGGAGGGAGGGAGGGAGGGGGGTGGGGTGGGGAGAGAGAAAGCTCTTCACCTTAACAATGAAAGGTCCTCAGGCATTTCTATTGTGCCAGGCCTTCTATCCATCTGCTGCAAACAGCTTTTTTTTAAAAAAAAAAAAAAACACGGTGTTTTCTTTTTCTTTTCCCTTTAATAGAAAACTGCTCTTTGCAGACTTGGTAATCATAATATGCCTTTGCAAATGAGGTGTTGCGCCCCCCTCCCTCTCCCTCTCCCTCTCTCCCTCTCTGTCACTGTCTCTCTCTGTCTCTCTGTTTCTGTCTCTGCCTCTCTCTCTCTCCCTCCCTCTCTCTGTCTCTCTCTCTGCTTCTCTCCCCCTCCCTCCCTCCCTCTCTGCCTCTCTCTCTGCCTCTCTCTTTGCTTCTCCCTCCTTCCCTCTGTCTCTGTCTCTCTCTGCCTCTCTCTCTGCCTCTCTCTTTGCTTCTCCCTCTCTCTGTCTCTCTCTCTGCTTCTCCCTCCTTCCCTCTGTCTCTGTCTCTCTCTGCCTCTCTCTCTGCCTCTCTCTTTGCTTCTCCCTCCTTCCCTCTGTCTCTGTCTCTCTCTGTCTCTCTCTGCCTCTCCCTCCTTCCCTCTCCCTCTCTCTGTCTCTCTCTCTGCTTCTCCCTCCCTCCCTCTCCCTCTCTCTGCCTCTCTCTCTGCCTCTCTCTTTGCTTCTCCCTCCTTCCCTCTGTCTCTGTCTCTCTCTGCCTCTCTCTCTGCCTCTCTCTTTGCTTCTCCCTCCTTCCCTCTGTCTCTGTCTCTCTCTGTCTCTCTCTGCCTCTCCCTCCTTCCCTCTCCCTCTCTCTGTCTCTCTCTCTGCTTCTCCCTCCCTCCCTCTCCCTCTCTCTGTCTCTCTCTCTGCCTCTCTCCCCCTCCCTCCTTCTGTCTCTGTCTCTGCCTCTGTCTCTGCCTCTCCCTCCCTCTCCCTCTCTCTCTCCCTGTCTGTTTCTCTCTCTGCCTCACTCTCTGCCTTTCTCTACCTCCCTCTGTCTCTCTGTCTCTCTCTCTTTGTCTGTTTCTATTTCTGCCTCTCCCTCCCTCTCTCTCTCTTTGTCTCTGTCTCTCTCTGCCTCTCTCCCCCTCCCTCCCTCCCTTCCCCCTCTGTCTCTGTCTGTTTCTGTTTCTGTCTCTCTCTCTCTCTGCCTCCCTCCCTCCCTCCCTCCCTCCCTCCCTCTCTCTCTCTCTCTCTCTCTCTCTCTCTCTCTCTCTCTCTCTCTCTCTCTCAGTTTATGCACGCAGGCATGCATGCGAATGGTGTGTGCGGCAGCTTGGAGCCCTTCCAAAGGAAATGGACCCAGAGCTCATTAAAAAATAAAGGTGGCTAGAAAAAGTAATTGTTATCTCTTTGGCTAAGGCTGAAATGTTACAATAACAGCAAAGAACTAGAATAGGAAGGAATAGAGTGAGTTGGATAAGATGAGATCTCTATTTCTAATTTGGGGGAGGAGGGGTGGATTTGAGAAGCACCTATTTAAGGATTGTGTCTTTGTCAAGGTGGTTCCTAAATCAGGAATCATAGAAAGATAGAATCATAGGGCCAGAAGGGACCTCGGTGGGCTTCTAGACCAACCCCCTTGCCTTATGCAGGTAATCCTCTTCTCCACGAGATAGTTGCTAAGGGAGTTCTGTTCCATTTTTTGACTTTTCTTGCCACAGTTGTTAAGTGAATCACTGTTAGTAATAAGAGTTTTGTTCAGTGAATCTGGCTTCCCCATTGACTTTGCTTGCCAGAAGGCCACAAGAGGGAATCACGTGATCACTGCAATCGATCGTAAAATGAGCGAGCGTCTGAATTGTGATTACATGACCATGGGGAATGCTGCAGTGGTCACAAGTGTGAAAAACGATCATACGTACCTCTTTTTCCCCCCCAGTGCCATTTCAACTTCGAACGGTCACTAAAAGAACTGTTGTAAGTCAAGGACCACTTGTATCACCCCAATCAAATTGATTTCCAAATCCCTTGCTTCCTCTCTTGGAGTTGGGTTGGGTTATTCGGACATCCTTTCGAATCTCTATTGTGTAACCCCGATTGTGTCATTATGTTTTGTTTTGTGTACACACACACACGCACACGCACACACACACACACACACACACACACACACACACAGAGCACCCGTTCATGCTGGGTGGTCCACGTGTTGAAGACGCTGCTGTTATTCATTTATAATGAATATAAATATTATATTCATTATAAACTGAGTAAGAGCCGTGGTGGCGCAATGGTTGGAAGCAGTACTGCAGGCAACTTCTGCTGACTGCCAGCAGTTCGACTCTCACCAGGCTCAAGGTTGACTCAGCCTTCCATCCTTCCAAGGTGGGTAAAATGAGGACTCAGATTGTTGGGGGCAAGCCTCCCTCCCTCCCTCCTAGTGGTTAGAATGCAGTATTTCAGGCTAACTCTGCCCATTGCCAGCAGTTCGATCCTGACCGGCTCAAGGTTGACTCAGCTTTCTATCCTTCCGAGGTGGGTAAAATGAGGACCCAGATTGTTGGGGGTCAGATGCTGATACTGCAAACCGCATAGAGAGGGCTGTAAAAGCACCGTGAAGCGGTATATAAGGCTAAGTGCTGTTGCTATTGCTATATGTTTATAGCATTTGGAACAAAAAGTAGGTTCCAGAATCTTGTGCAAAACAAATAAATCATTCCTGTCCACTGTTGGAAGCCTCCAGGGCCAAAGGTGGACTTCTGAATACCACTTGGTGGGTTGTCGTTGGTGTGTGAGGAGTTCTCCCTGACTCAGTACTAACAGTGTTTTCTCAACTATGGCGACTTTTAAGAACATCTGCATTCAACTCCCAGGACTTCCCAGCCAGCAAGGAGTGGAAGCAGGGGTGAAATCCAGCAGGTTCTGACAGGTTCTGGAGAACCGGTAGGGGACATTTTGAGTAGTTCGGAGAACCGGCAAATACCACCTCTGGCTGGCCCCAGAGTGGGGTGGGAATGGAGATTTTGCAGTATCCTTTCCCCAGGAGTGGGGTGGGAATGGGGATTTTGCAGTATCCTTCCCCTGCCACGCCCACCAAGCCACACGGACAGAACCAGTAGTAAAAAAATTTGGATTTCACCACTGAGTGGAAGTCCACACATCTTAAAGCAGGCTGGCTGGGGAATTCTGGGAGTTGAAGTCCACGTACCGTATTTTTCGGAGTATAAGACGCACCTACCTTTTTTTGGTGAGGAAAAGAAGAAAAAGAAATCTGCCTCTGCCTAATTTTGCCTCGTTGCAGCAAACAGCCTGCTTTACTTTCATTTTCGTTTTCAGCATAGCTTGATCAGCACAAAAAAAAAAAAAAAATCTGCTCCCAGCAATTTACCTCCTTGCAGCAAGCAGCAGAGCCCTGTGCAAAACAGCTGAGAGCAAAACAGCTGAGAGTCAGGAGGCCGATCCAATCAACTTATGCTAATTAGGCTGTGCTGAAACTGAAACAAGCTGTTTCTTCTTGCTGCTTGCTGCAAGGAGGTGTTTACCTCCTTGCAGCAAGCAGCAAGAAGAAACAGCTTGTTTCAGTTTCAGCACAGCCTAATTAGCATAAGTTGGGAGGCAGAGGCCAAAGGGTGGGCGGGGCTACATTCGGTGTATAAGACGCACCTAAATTTTCACCCCCTTTTAGGGGGGAAAAAGGTGCATCTTATACTCTGAAAAATACGGTACCTTAAAGTTGCCTCTCTTCAGAAACACTGCGATGGAAGATCTACACACACACATATTTGGCTTCCTACCCTTTCTCCCTCCGCTTCCTGGAAGGACTTCTGCCAGGCTCCCCTTTTCCATGACATCTTCTTTCATGCTTTCACCTTCTTCGCAGGACCAAAAATACGATGGAAAGCCACGGTAATCCTCAATTTACAACCGTTCCTCTAGTGACCCTTCAAAGTTACGACGGCACTGGAAAAAGTATCTTAGGAACCGCTTTTCGCACTTAATGACCGTTGCAGCATCCCTGTGGTCACGTGATCAGAATTTGGACCCTTGGCTGCCGACTCGTGTTTATGACGGTCACTGTGTCCTGGGGTCACGCGATTTCCCCCTTTTGTGCCCTTCGGAAGAAGCACAGTCAATGGGGAAGCCGGATTCACTTAACAACGGTGTGACTGCAGCTGCAGTCCCCTACTTCACAACTGGGGCAAGAAAGGTCATGAAAATGGGGCAAAACTCACTTAGCGACAGACATTTGGGGCTCAATTGTGGCCATAAATCGAGGACTACCTATATACTCTGCCGGGATGACTGACTCATTCGGCACCTTCCTCCCCCACCTCCCAGATGGAGCAGGGCACCATCTGGCAAACTGGACAAAGATGATTCCCACCCCCACCCCCACCCCCTCCCCCTCCCCATCCCGCTCAATTCGTAGGGGGCAGCAAATGTTTTTAATCAAAATCTGTATGTTGCTAAAGCGTATTGGAGTTTGAAGGCATGCCAGCAATGACAGATCCTTCTTTCTCTCTTCCCTTTCTCTTATCCTCCCCCTCCCCTCTTGCCTCCCACCCCTCACCCCCAATTCTGTTGCTGTGAAATAGAGTCGTCTTGTGCCAAACTCCCATTAAAGGGGCTTTGGGGCGGGGGGGAGCAGTGCAGAAGAGGCCAATTCTGCAATTGCAAACACATGCTTAGCGTTTTGGGCCGGGGGAAAGACACGAGGGATGGAGAAATCTTTTGCTTTATGAAGGAAATGTGTGATTGGAGAGCAGGGGAGGAAGCCTTTCAGGGTGCAAAGGGGATGGGGGGGGGGCTGTCCTGCATCCTACACGCTTCTCTGACAGAGCCCCCTCCCTGGTGCAATTTTCAGAAGAAGAAACCATCCATTTTTTTAAAATTTAATTTAATTTAATTTAATTTAATTATTTTATCTTATCTTATCTTATCTTATCTTATCTTATCTTATCTTATCTTATCTTATCTTATCTTATCTTATCTTATCTTATCTTATCTTATCTTATCTTATCTTATCATCTTTGAGTGAATACCGGTATTTACCTAATGTACATTTGCATTGGTTCCTCGGCTCTATATATACAGTAGTCCTTGAACTTGCAACCATTTGCTTAGTAACTGAAATTGCAACGACACTGGGAAAAAAGTGACTGATGACCTTTTTTCGCCCCCACCTGGCCTCTTACCTTTTATTTTATTTTATTTTATTTACAACATTTTTTAGAGCCACCCATCTCATATCAAACCCAGCTTGTTGATAACCCTAAAAGATAAAAAATAGAAAATATCTATTTTTTTCTCTCTTTCTCTCTCCCCCACCTTCCCTCCCTCTCCCTCCCTCTCTCCCCTCTCTCTCCCCTTCCCTTCCCCCTTTCCTTTCCTTTCCTTTCCTTCCCTTCCCTTCCCTTCCCTTCCCTTCCCTTCCCTTCCTCCTTCCTTTCCTTTCCTTTCCTTTCCTTTCCTTTCCTTTCCTTTCCTTTCCTTTCCTTTCCTTTCCTTTCCTTTCCTTTCCTTTCCTTTCCTTTCCTTTCCTTTCCTTTCCTTTCCTTTCCTTCCCTTCCCTTCCCTTCCCTTCCCTTCCCTTCCCTTCCCTTCCCTTCCTCTCCTCCCTCCCCTTTCTTTCCTTTCACTTCCTCCCCCTCCCCTCCCCCTCCCTTCCCCTTCGGCCTTGGTGTTTTCTGCCTGTAATTGCCCCTCCATCAGGGAGCCTTGTTAAATACTCTCTGTGGTCAACCACAGAATTTGAGCTTTGCTGGGCTGCTGGGGGAAGTTTTGCAACAGGAGCCGAGGGGAGAGAATTTGATCCGTGCCCAAGCGTTTTGAAAGATGCAAGGACGGGGGAGGCCAGTCCTCCTTCTCTGCAGCCAAAGAAAGAGCGGCTTTAATCAGGGAAAAACAAACACAGCCGTCTTTGAAGGTCGTTCATTCAGACATCAAACTGCTAAGGTGTCTTTATTCCGTCACAAGAGCGAGGGGCGCAAAACACAGGGACCTTAAAAGGGAGCCTGATCGTCAATCAATTCTCTTTATTTCCACGGCTGGCTTTCCCTGCCCTGCCATCCTAGTGGCATCAACATTGCTTTTCGAGAATGCCCTGGCATCCTTTTTTTGGGTTGGCTTTTGCTTTTTACTTCTCGAAACGATCATAAGCCCCCGTGCCATTCTTTTGGAACGGTGTTTCGGAGTTTGAATCTGGGGCCACCACAAAAAAGGCCCTGTCCTTTGGAGATATAATATTGGAGACATTTGTTAAAGTGAGTTTTGCCCCCATTTTACGACCTTTCTTGCCACGGTTGCTAAGGGAATCCCTGCAGTTGATACGTTAGTAAGCGAACCTGGCTTCCCCATTGCCTTGGCTTGTCAGAAGGTCGCAAAACGGGATTGCGTGACCTCGGGACACGGCAACGTGTCATAAACAAGGAACCGCTTTCCGAGCGTCTGAATTTTTGATCGCGTGACCGTGTTGGTGCTGCAAAGTTGTGACAATTGTGAAAAAACAGTCATCAGTCACTTTTTCCCAGTGCCGTCGTAACTTTGAATGGTCCTTGTGTGAAATGTCATAAACCGAGGACTTGCCTGTATTTCCTCTTCCCAGTGAATCTTGATGGATCTGTAGGCTTCTCCCTTAGCTTTGGCAAGATGGTGAGAAATGTTTGCGGCCCTTAGTTTACCCAGTGGTGGAATTCAAAATTTTTTTAGTACCGGTTCTGTGGGCGTGGCTTGGTGGGTGTGGCCCATTCCCGCCCCACTCCAGCGGGAAAGATATTGTAAAATCCCCATTCTGTCAACCACTCCTGGGGGAAGGATACTGCAAAATCTCCATTCCTACCCCACTCTGGGGCCAGCCAGAGGTGGTATTTACCAGTTCTCCGAACTACTCAAAATTTCCACTACAGGTTCTCCAAAACCTGTGAGATCCTGCTGAATAGCACCCCTGAGTTTACCCCTTGAGCCTTGTTCATCGAGGATTTTGTCCTCTTCTTCACTCCGTCCTCCCTTTCAGAGGTCTTAACGCAAGCCTTAACCAAACATCCGGTGCATTTATCTAGAAGAGTAAAATAAACAGAAATTGTGGGAGTGAGCCACAAGTGTTTATTTAAGACTACTTAATTTTGCCGAGGTTCTCCATAAGGGAGGTGCATGGTTCCTTGTCAATCAATCCATCCTTAGCTCTGATTGATTGAGCAAACTGAGTACGTGTCATCACATCATCTTCAACTCCTGGCATCCACGTAGAGAAGATTTTCCGCAGGACGATAGTCCTCGACTTAACTTTAGCCCAACATTGACGGGTCCTTAATGCTCTCTGAGTTTTAACAGATTTAAACAGATCAACAGAATTGGGAGGGATCTTGTAGGTGATCTAGTCCACCCCCACCCACCCCAGCGCAAGCACCATTTTTTGATAGATGGCAGTCCAGTCTCTTCTTGAAAGCTTCCAATGTTGGAGCACTTATAACTTCTGAAGGCAACTTCTGTTCCATTGGTTGATTGTTTTCCACTGTCAGAAAATGTCTCCTTATTTACAGGATATCCCTTCCTCTCTGTGTCAGCCCCTCAAATATTGGAAGATGCTCTCATGTCTCCCCTGGTCCTTCTCTTCACTAGATTAGCCATGTCCAGTTCCTGCAACCATTCATCGTATCTTTTAGTCTCCAGTCCCCTCATCATCCTGGTTGCTCTTCTCTGCACTCTTTCTAGAGTCTCCACATCTTTTTTATAGTGCGGTGACCAAAACTGGATGCAGGATTCTAGGTGTGGTCTCACTAAGGCTTTATATAGTGGTATTAGTATCTCAGCTTGGTTGTTTTCTTGCAGATGTTTCATGATCCAACTAGGTAACCTCATCAGCATTATGCTGACTCTGTAAACCGCTTAGAGAGGACGGTGAAGCGGTATATAAGTTGTAAGTTTTATTGCTATTGCTATCAGTGCTAGTCCTGATGATGTTATATAATTTGGCTCATGGAAACGTCTACAAGAAAACATCCAAGCTCAGAGACCACTAAGGACCCCTCTTGTATACAGTATACCATCCTTGACTGAGATCCAGCTGCCGCATTCCGAAGTTATGTTTATCAAACAAGCTGACATATAATAGAGCCAACCTAACCAACCTAATTCCGTTCAGCCGAGATAATTGAAGTATCTGTGATTACAAACAAAGCATCCAAATCTCGTGTAATAACATTGAATTGCTTTTAAGAGACCCTAACGATTCTGTGGGATTGTTGGTTCCAGTGATGTAATTGGTGGTTGGTTGGTAACTATTTCTAGTTGTTGTTAATCTGGAAGGTAAAGGCTTTTGCGGAGGGAAAGAGGTGTGAGTTGAGTGTTAATGTGTCACTGCTGCACAATCACACATTCTTGGAATTGCTCTTGTTATCCTCTCCCTGCAAAAGAGCACAGAGCTGGTGAGCAAAGACCGCTGATCTCTGGCTAATGATGGTTTAGGGCCCTTCAGTGTCAAGCAAGTTAGATAATCAATCTATCTTTTCTCCTCACCTCAATCTGGAAGCATCTAAATCTTGTACATGAAGGCCAAATAACATGAACATTACTGATACCAAACATGGAAAATCTGGACTAATGTCAATGGGGATTCTCAGTCATCCAGGTGCTTCCCCCCCCCCAAGAGGCAACTGGATTTTCTTGCTTTTCCTTGAAGACGTTTCGCTTCTCATCCAAGAAGCTTCTTCAGTTCTGACTGGATGGTGGGGAATGGAAGGATTGATATTCCTTGCAGACGGCTGGTTATTTGCATCCTTTTAGATAGTCGCTGAGGCCAGTTGGAGGTTTATCTGTGTCCTCAGGGTCACCTGAGTTGTGCTCCTGGTTCCTGTGGTCTGCAATTTTTCTCTCTCTGGAAATCCATTCCTCCTCCCACACCATTCAAAGTGGGTTCATCCCAAATTGCATAGCTAAAAGTCTGTAGAGATTCTCAGTCCTCCAGGTCATGGTTGTCCCAAAGGGGCTTTTTTTCAGGAGGCAACTGGACTTCCTTGGTTTTTCTTTGAAGACGTTTCGCTTCTCATCCAAGAAGCTTCTTCAGCTCTGACTGGATGGTGGGGGAATGGAAGGATTGATATTCCTTGCAGACAGCTGGACATCTGCATCCTTTTAGAGGGTCGTTGAGGCCGCTTGGAGGTTCAGCTGCACCCTCAGGGTCACCTGAGTGGTGCAAATGAGTGTGGAGCCTTCTTGGAACACAGTTGAAAAAAAAGCACCTTTGGGAAACGTTTTGTTCCCCTTCCTCAAGGAAAAAAAACAGTCCATCCGGTTGCCTTTTGAAACAGCCCTTTTGAGACCATCCGTTCTAATGGTTGTCCGCAGATCAGAGGAGACCTGCAAGTCTAGATGGCAATGGTAGCGATGTTATTGATTGCACCCTACCATCAAGAATGCTCAAAATTATTAGTGGGTATCGATCGCCCTCCGTGTTTCCAATCAAGGATGCTCAAAATAATTAGCAGGAACATGCTGGAACTGGACGACTTCTCTTTCTCTTGGTTGCTTTTCCTCTCCTAACCTCAAAAGAGCCTCCTGGCTCCTAAAAAAAATGCTGCCCTGTCCTTCTGCGGCTCTCTCCATTCCACACCTGCCCTCTAAGGACCGAAAGCATTTTCTTTTTTTAATCCCGCTGGAAAAAGCTGTTATTAAGGTAACTATACCCTTGCCTTGTGCCCCAAGTCTCTGTGGAATCCCTAATTAGCTCTAGGCTCCTGGTGAAGGCAGTGACTCACTGACACACAACCTTTTCCGCCTTTGAACAGGGGGGGAAAAAGGCTACGAAATATTTAATGCCCCAGACCTTGGACTAAGCCACAGTGATATCAGAATACAAGTGACAGTGGCCTCTTTTCCTATTTCCTCAGAATGAAACAGGGATGCACACCTTTCCATGTGCAACGGGACGTTCTCCCCTTCCCTTGGAATTGGCCTAGGTAACTGATCACAAGGGACGCGGTGGCTCAGTGGCTCAGACGCTGAGCTTGTCGATCGAAAGGTCGGCAGTTCAGCGGTTCGAATCCCTAGTGCCGCGTGACGGGGTGAGCTCCCGTGACTTGTCCCAGCTTCTGCCAACCTATCAGTTCGAAAGCAGGTAAAAAATGCAAGTAGAAAAAAATAGGGACCCCCTTTGGTGGGAAGGGAACAGCGTTCCATGCACCTTTGGCGTTGAGTCATGCCGGCCACATGACCACGGAGACGTCTTCGGACAGCGCTGGCTCTTCGGCTTTGAAACGGAGATGAGCACCGCCCCCTAGAGTCGGGAACGACTAGCACATATGTGCAAGGGGAACCTTTACGTTTACCTTAACTGATCACAAGATTCTATATTTATTTACTTATTTATTTATTGCATTTATACACCATCTTATCTGCCCCCCCTCCCCCCTTGGTGGCTCTAGGAGACTTTGACCCCTGCTCTCAAGGGGATTTTGTTTTTGCTTTGGCTATTGTTTTTAATAACTTCTTATTCCCTTGATTGGGCATCCCTCCTGAATATGTTTTTAAATGGTTTACAACTGGTTTGTTTTCTAATACAACCATGGTTTTTTGGTTGGTTGAAGTCCTTGAGTATTGGAAGTTGGAAATCTTTCTCCAAATGGCACCCACTTGTGAGAATATCCTTCTTCCTTCCTTCCTCTCTTTTTCTGTCCCTTTCTCTCTTTCTCTTTCTTTCTCTTTCCCTCCCTCCCTCCTTTCCTTCCTTTCTTCCTTCCCTCCTCCCTCCCTCTCTTTCTCTCTTTCTTTCTCTTTCTCTCTCTGTTTCTCTCTCTTTCTCTTTCCCTCCCTCCTTTCCTTCTTTCTTTCCTCCCTCTCTCCTTCCCTCCTCTCTTTCTCTTTTTCTTTTTCTTTTTCTTTTTCTTTCTCTTTCTCTTTCTCTTTTTCTTTCTCTTTCTCTTTCTCTTTCTCTTTCTCTCTCTCTCTCTCTCTCTTTCCCTCCCTCCCTCTCTCCCTCCCTCCCTCCCTCCCTTCCTTCCTGATCTGCTTCCAAACAAAAGGAGTTGAAATTTAGTTACAAGCAGGATATTGCAGTGGAGGCTTAGGGATGCTAAAGTTACATCAGCCGAACTTTTTTTTTTCTCATTTCATCCTCCCATCCGTTCTCTCATCTGCTTAATTTCATTTGTTGGCCATTCATTTTGTGGCTTCACTGATTAGGATGGTGACCTGGCTTATTTTTGGACGTCTGTAGCTGTGGTCCCTGTCTAAATGGCATGACATTTTCCAGGTGTTGAACTCTCTTGTTGCGTGCCATAGCTTGCAAAATGTCAGACATTTTTACAACCCGATAGAAGAGAATATATGTAGCTCAGGGTTGAGCTGCGGGGTCCTTGGTGCTCTCTGCGGTTGGTAGTTTACTTGATGTTTCATTACCCAACTAGCTAATGTCATCAGTGCTAGAAGGGAGAGGAGGAGGAAGGGGGGAGAGGGGGAAGAGGAACAGGAACAGGAGGAGTCTAATGATTGTAGATGTTAATCTTGCAAAGACTCTTGTTCTCGTGCCACAATTTATTAGCCAAATTAATGACGAATGGTTGTGCGTGAAGGGGGGGAAGGCCTGCTTTACATGAGAACTCCAGGAACACCCGCCTGGGAGGCCCTCTCGAGAGACTCCCTGACCTGCAGAAATGAAGAAAAATGCCAGAAGATTTTAGAAACGTGGCTCTTGCGGAAGAGCTCAAGATGGCGCGTACAGAAGCTGGTCCTACTGTCTTGCATTTCTGGCATAAATACAGGTGATCCTTGACTTATGACCACAACGGAACCCAACATTTCCGTTGCTAAGCGAGACACCCCTTAAATGAGTTTTGCCCCAACTTTCTTGCCAACTTTCTTGTTAAGTGAAACCCTGCAGCTGTTAAACAAGTCACACGGTTGTTATGCAGCTTCCCCATTGCTTGTCAGAAGGTCGCAAAACAGGATCGCGTGACCCCGGGGACACTGCATCCACCATAAACATGAATCGGTTGCCAGGCCTTAGAATTTCGATCACCTGACTACAGGGGTGCTGCAACAGTCATTACAGTGTGAAAAACCGTCATAAGTAAAAAAATTTCAGCGCTGCTGTAACTTTGAATGGTCACAAAATGAACTGTTATAAGTCGAGGACTACCTGGAGAAGCAAAAATGGATACTACAGTATCATATATATGTATGTATGTATGTATGTATGTATGTATGTATGTATGTATGTAGTAGATAGATAGATAGATAGATACCCTGTTTCCCAAAAAATAAGACATCCCCTGATAATAAGCCCAGTTGGGCTTTTGAGTGCATGCGCTAAAATAAGCCCCCTCTGAAAATAAGCCCCCTCTGAAAATAAGCCCTCCCCGAAAATATTTAAATACATGCACAGCCGCTCCCTGCCATTTCCTCTGGTTTCCTCCATATGCCCCAAAATAATAAGACCTCTCCGAAAATAAGACCCAAGCACTTATTTCGGGGTTCAAAAAAATATACGACAGGGTCTTATTTTCAGGGAAACACGGTAGATCTATCTATCTATCTATCTATCTATCTATCTATCTATCTATCTATCTATCTATCTATCTATCTATCGTCTGTCTACCGTGTTTCCCCAAAATGGATGGGTGGCTAGATCGATCTATCTATCTATCTATCTATCTATCTATCTATCTATCTATCTATCTATCTATCTATCTATCTATCTATCTATTTATCTATCTATCTATCTATCTATCTCATCTATCTCATCTATCTATCATCTATCTATCGTGTTTCCCCAAAATGGATGGGTGGATAGATAGATAGATTGATAGATTTCTCTCTCTCTCTCTCTCTCTCTCTCTCTCTCTCTCTCTCTCTCTGTCTCTCTCTGTCTCATCTATCTATCATCTATCTACCGTGTTTCCCCGTAGTGGATGGATGGATGAATGGATAGATCTCTCTCTCTCTCTCTCTCTCTCCCTCCCTCCCTCCCTCCCTCTCCCTCTCCCTCCCTCCCTCCCTTCCTCCCTCCCTCCCTCCCTCCCTCCCTCCCTCTATAGAACGTCCCAAACAAGGAGGTCCAAAAAGCACAATGAAGCCCTGGACTTGGTCAGTAAATCATCCCAGGCCATCTCAGGATAGGAAGCTTTCCTTATTTCCCTCTTCTTGCTTTCACGCTGGACTGCTGCTGCTGCTGCTGTCGCGGCTGTTGTGTTAACATTTGACCGAGCTCCTTCGCCGGGTGCTCCGGGTGCGAACGGCTTCTTGTCTTGCTTGCATAAATCGCTGTTCATCTAGGCAAGCCTGGGCGTCGAGAGATTTCATTAGCTGTGCCAGCTGGCCAGCTTTGCCCTCCCGTGCTCCCTCAGGTTCAGGGACATGGATGGGTGACACCATTTCAGCGTGTGGCTCGGATCTCGTTTTCTTTTCCTACTAGCACAGAAAACACACACACACACACACAGAGTCCCGCTCTTGTAAGCAGAGATGATAAAAGGGAAAAGCACAGATTTGTTTTGACTCAGGTGACCATCGGGGTCTGATTTCTATTATTTTGAGTTTGTTTGCTTTTTTTTGTTTTTTTTTGCAAGCTCCCAGGAGCATCTGATGGAAGTCTTGGGTGAGATCGCAGTTCTTTTCTTCGGTTTCGCTTTGAACTCCCCTCTTTGACGGTAATTGAGCGATTTGTCTGTTACCTGGCTGGCTTTATCAAGTGTAAAGCAGGAGACAGATGTTGGATAGAAGCTGCTGAAATATTTAACGAGGATCTGCTTAGTTGGTGTTGTGTTTTCTGTCTCCTCTCTTCCTCTCCCCTCCCCTCCTCCTCCTCCTCTTTTAGGGGAGGGGAAAAGTGCGTTTTATAATCCGAAAAGTATGGTAAATGGTTTTTGGAAGGATAGAAGACAGGAGGAAAAAAAAAACCTTAGATGACACCTTCTGACCAAAGGTCCTAGCAGTGAATGTTGTATAATGCAAATATCTTTTGGGAAAGGCAGGGTTCAGATTATATTTCTGACCTGTCTTTGTTGTTCAAGCAAACCTGAAGAATCTAAGACTTGGCTTTTGAAGATAGACTTAAAAAAAAACCCTCCACCTTCTAAATAAAGAGTTGCTTTTATATTCAGATGCTGGAGCTATGGATGCTTTAAACCACGTTGGGAACAAGTCATGGTTTAACACGATAACCGAAGAAAGGCTTAGCTTTTGAAGTTTGTAAACATGCAGACTTTCCTCTGGGCATGACCTGAGCGAAGAAATAAGATCTTACCATAAATTCTTTCTCCGCTCCTCCTCCTGAAAAGGTCCCCCTCGCTTCCAGACATAATGCTTTTTTACTGGCTTTTAAAATCCCAAACTCCCTGCTGAGTGATATCACTGACTGGGTCAGAGAAGGACAGGAACAGAATTAAATTAGCATTTGAGGGAACAAATGTTTCTTTTGCCCTGGAAAAGAAGCCTGCTAGATCTGGTTGGGAATACATTTTCTGCTAATGGGAAACAATAAGTGACAAGAGAGGAAGCAAACACTAAAAAGTATTTGCTTAAGTGAGCTGAGGATGGACAGAGAAGATTCGAATGCCCTCCAAAAGACAGAAAGGAAAACTAGACAGCAATAGCAATAGCACCTAAGATGTATATACTGCTTCACAGTGCTTTACAGCCCTCTCTAAGCGGTTTACAGAGTCAGCCTCTTGCCCCCAACAATCTGGGTCCTCATTTTACCCACCTCGGAAGGATGGAAGGCTAAGTCAACCTTGAGCCTGGTGAGATTTGAACTGCCGAACTGTAGCTAGCAGTCAGCTGAAATAGCCTGCAGTTCTGTACTCTAACCACTGCACCACTTCGGCTCAGTGGTCAGTTAGCTGTTGGTTAAATCTGCTGGCCAGGAGGGGAGAGATGGGCCATGAATATCTAGAGTAGGGGTGTCAAACTCAAGGCCCGGGGGCCGGATCTGGCCCATGGGGCACTTAAATCTGAGCCTTGGTAGTACAGTGGTCTAAAGCACCCTGTTATTAAGACCAGCTGCCTGCAATTACTGCAGGTTCGAATCTCGCCAGGCTCAAGGTTGACTCAGCCTTCCATCCTTTCTAAGGTAGGTGAAATGAGGACCCAGTTTGTGGGGGCAATAAGCTGACTTTGTATAAATATACAAAAGGATGAAGGCTATTGCTTAACGCATTGTAAACCGCCCTGAGTCTCCGGAGAAGGGGGGCATATAAATCAAATTAAAAAAAAAAAATCTGGCCCACAGGGCCGCCCTGGAAACAGCAAAGGACTGGCCCATGATGCCTCTGCTAGCAAAAATGGAGCTCGGGAGGGCCACATGCGGCCCTTCTGAGTTCTGTTTTCACTGGCAGAGGGTTGCAGGAGGCCGTCGCAGCTGAAAACGGAGCTTGGGAGCCCATTTTCTCTGGAAGAGCACTCGGGCTGCCACAGGTACCCCCGACTGGAGTGACGTCGAGCTGGCCTCTCGTCCTGGCTACGTCTACTCTGCCACCCCTCAAGGTCAAACACAACCCTGATGCAGCCCTCAATGAAACCCCTGATCTAGAGGTAAAACATATTGAATAGATAGGTTGGACCAAACTTGGAGCGTTGCATCCCGTTTTGGTCACCACAATATATAAAAAAAAAGATGTTTAGACTCTGGAAAGAGTGCAGAGAAGAGCCACTAAGATGATCAGGAGGCTGGAGGCTGAAACGGAAGAAGAACAGTTGCAAGAACTGGGTACGTTTGGTTAATGGAAAGAAGGACTAGGGGTGACATGAGCACACAGTCTTCCGAAATCTGAAGGGAAGAGAAGAAGGGAATCAAATCTATTTTCAAAAGCCCCGGAAGGCAAAACAAGAAACGATGGATAGAAACTAACCAAGGAGAGAAAGTGACCTCGAATTAAGGAGAAATTTCCTGACAGTTAAAATTTCTTGACACTCAGTTGTGGCCGTAAGTCGAGGACTACCTTGTACTGAACATGGCACAGTGGCTTTAAAATAATAATAAAAATAAAATTAAAAAAAAGACACATATCTGGATAAATGGTTTCTCTTCCTTCCGCTCCCCAGAAGTCAGTCTTGATGTGTCAAAGGAAGACGGTAATGCTGATAAATCGGTTAAGTAAGATTATCACCCATCATTAATACGTTATGCTTGGAGAGAGCCGGAGTTTTGTGATGTACGTCAAAGTATTCCTGCTGTTAAAGTCTGGCGGGAAATCCACGCGCTCGGATGTACCAGGCTGCGCATAGACCTTGGGAAATGCAAACCTAGTTAAGATACCCACTCCAGATATAAATCTCATCTGTCCCTTGAAATGGGAAAGGATTAGTATCGTTTCCTATGAAGGATGACTTGCTGTGTATGGGAATTACTTGAAAGCATTAATTCAAGACTAGAAAAATCTCCGCGAGGTTTTGACAACCGGTGCCAAGTCGATGAGCTACCTGTAAATCATCTTGGTGGTGGTATTGCTTTTTTTTTTTTCTTTCCCCTCCTTCTTCTTCTCCGTCTTCCCCTACACTAGCTTTCTTCTGCTTCCTTTGATTTGATTTCAGGGGAAAATGCCTTGAGCAGAGGCTGCAGGCTGTCATAGCTGGTGGTTCTCAGAACGGAGAATATGCTAATACGTGAGATGCTCATGACGTCATCAGGGCGAGTAACAGCAGAGCAAAAGAGAGAGGGAGGCTGTACCAGGAACACACCAAGTGTTGCCAGCTTTGTAGCCTGAAAGCCTTGGGAAAACTGCCCGTGGCAGGTTACAAGCAAAAGACAAGTGGAAATCACACCGTCGAAATGAGAGTCGTGAGATTCAAGTCTAAATGATTTGAGATTCGAGGCGAAAACATATGAAGACGGTTGCAGGAACTGGGTATGTCTAGTTTAATGAAAAGAAGGACTATGGGAGACATGATAGCAGTCTTCCAATATCTCAGGGGCTTCCACAAAGAAGTGGGAGTCAAGCTATTCTCCAAAGCACCTGAAAGCAAGAGAAGAAGCAATGGGTGGAAACTCATCAAGGAGAGAAGCAACCTAGAACTAAGGAGAAATTTCCTGACAGTTAGAAAAATTAATCAGTGGAACAACTTGCCTCCAGAAATTGTAAATGCTCCAACACTGGGAGTTTTTAAGAAGAGGTTGGATAACCATTTGTCTGAAGTGGTGGAGGGTTTCCTGCCTAAGCAGGGGGTTGGACTAGAAGACCTCCAAGGTCCCTTCCAACTCTGTTATTCTGTTCTGTTATCTATAGGGCTGTCATCTTCAGGTGTTATTCTGCTTTCTTCTGGATTGTCTTTCTCCTAAACCAGGGGTTTCCAGACATAACTCATGAACTTCAATTCCCAGAATGCCTCAGCCTGGCTGAGGAATTCAGGAAGTCGATGTCTATAAATCTGAAAGTTGCCAAGTTTGGAGGCTCTTGTCTCTAATGGGGGTTTCCTCTTGGGTTGAGTGATGAGCTGTAAGCAATTCAGAATAGATGCTGGTTTCCTTCTGGCATTGCTTCACGGATGAAAAGCAATTACATTAGGGATTTGGTTCAAGCGAGACTCCATATCTAGGTGTTGACAAAGAGCAGGCAAAAAGAAACAGTCAAGAAAAAAAGGAAGCTGCATCTTATCAATTTAAGGGAAACACTGTCCTGGGTCATAAGCCACAATACAGGTTGTTGAGTTTGGGTTTCATGCAGGGGTCTTTGTGGCAACTTTGTGGACTTCAACTCCCAGAATTCCTCAGCCAGACATGCCTTTGGGACTTATAATTCAAACACAAAGAGTTCATTTCCCTCCATAACAGACAGAGATGCTGTCAGATATCCCAGAACTGCAGTAAAGGTAAAAAGGTTCCTCTCGCACAGATGTGCTAGTCGTTCCCGACTCTAGGGGGCGATGCTCATCTCCGTTTCAAAGCCGAAGAGCCAGCGCTGTCCGAAGACGTCTCCGTGGTCATGTGGCCGGCATGACTCAATGCCAAAGGTGCACGGAACGCTGTTCCCTTCCCACCAAAGGTGATTCACTTAACAAATGTGGCAAGGAAAGTCATAAAATGGGGCAAACTCACTTAACAAATGTTTCAGTTAGCAATAGAAATTTTGGGCTCATTCGTGGTCATAAGCCGAGGACTACCTGTACAAATAGTTTTTCATTGAGTATCTATCATCCAACATGATGTGGAACTGATGACTTTCATGTTTTTTTCCTTCTAGTTGTTACATTCTACAACACTCTGCGTCCCTCTGTAGTTGGCGTAACAATATTTCAAATGAGTTCGTTCGTAACAAATATTGCCATTTGAGTTCCACTTGTATATGTATATCAGTCTGTTTCTCTGTGTGTCTCAGTTTGTATTTTTGACAATCGCTCTAGTGCCCTTGAAAATATTGCTGCCTCTGAACTACTAATGCAGTCTGATTACAGAAGATTCTCTCTCTCCCCTCCCTCCCTCCCTCCCCCTTCTTTCTCTCCCCTCCTTCCCTCTCTCTTTCTCTCTCTCTTCCCTCCCTCCCTCCCCTCCCTTTCTCCCCTCTCCCCCTCTCTCCCCCCTCCCTCCCTCTCTTCCCTCCCTCTCTCTCTTTCACTCACTCTCCCCTTCCTCCCTCTCTCTCCCCTCCCTCTTTCTCTTTCTCTCCTCCCTCCCTCTCCCCTCCCTCTCTCTCTTCCCCTCCCTCCCCCTCTCTCTCCCCTCCCTCCCTCTCCCTCTTTCCCTCTCCCCTCCCTCCCTCTCTCTCTCCCTCCCTCCCTCTCTCTTTCTCTCCCCTCCCTCCCCTCCCTCTCTCTCTCTCTCCCCCTCCCTCCCTCCCCCTCTCTCCCCCTAACTTGTCTGGGTATACAGCTTGCTTTCTCTTTTCAACAGTTCTCAGGCTGCCCCTTTCAAAATGAAATCCGTTGTTGCCCCTGGCAACCTCTGAGGCCTACCCATTCTGCTTTTCTGCACATTTCCTGGGCTGTAGGAGTAGATTAGATTGCTAGGGTTTTCCAAGTGCCATCTTCATATCCTTCCTTCCAGCGGTGGGTTTCACATTTTGTTACAACCGGTTCGCTTTGTGCATGCTCGCTTCACACACACGCACGCGCATTCCGCACATAAGCTTTGCTCGCGCGGACGCCAGGGGTGGTATTCACTTACCTTCACTACCGGTTTGCAAATGTGAGTGCGTGCGCCTCCTCCATGCATGTGCAGAGGGTCAAAAATGGGACGTGATGACGTCTGGGCAGGTGGACAGAACCACCGCCGGCGCTACTGGATCACGTGATCTGGATACAACTGGCTGAATTTCACCACTGGCGCACGCCTTCCACGCATGTGCCTGGCCTCACAAACATGCCTAAATAGGATGGCATAGAGCTGGGGCAAGGTCCCACTCATGATTTCCGCTACCGGTTTGCCTGAAGCAGCCCGAACTGGCTGAATACCACCTCTCCTTCCTTCCTTCCTCCCTCCCTCCCTCCTTCCATCCTTCCTCTCTTTCTTTCTCTCTTTCTCTTTCCCTCCCTCCTTTCCTTCCTCCCTCCCTCCCTCCTTCCATCCTTCCTCTCTTTCTTTCTCTCTTTCTCTTTCCCTCCCTCCTTTCCTCCCTCCCTCCTTTCCATCCTTTCAATTTTTGTGGCATAAACTCCACAGTCTGGATCTCCCCAAAATACACGCCTACATCATGTGACAGATGCCTCTTGTTGGTTTTGATTTAGAAACATTTTTTTATAAAAAAAAAAAAAGAAAAATTAAATGTGGTTATTTCAGATGCCACCTTCAGAAAACCTAAGGGGTGGCAAGCTTGCTGGTACTTGCTCTGTTGTGTTTGGAGTTGCCAAAACTTGCTTGAATATTAACACAGCATCTGTGTTTTGTTTAACCTCTGGTTGCTGAGAGTATCCATAAATTAGATGCATTATTGGTGCTTTGCCAGATAACCTCAGGGAAACGGTCAGCTATGGTAATTGCCTCCTTTTTAACATAAAGGCCCTTTTCTCTCCAGACAAGTGGCTATGGTTTAGGATGTTTATAAGGAATTTAAGCTCTGGTTTGGAAAAGAATTCTTTTTTCAATGCAGCCAATAATTTCATAATTAGCTTTTAAAATTACAGAGTAGTAAAAAGCCTGAATGTTATTAGACATCAGACGTATTCAAACATCTGTCTTGCATTTCGACTCCGCTGTCTTGTTCCTCCTCGTTGCCATTAAAATCTTGGAAAACGGGGTGTGTTTTTGCCTTTGCCAAAGGGAGAAGTGGCTTTGTTCAGGAATACGTTTTTCTGCTCAAACGTTAAGATGGCTACTGACTTAGACCGAATTCTTAGGACCGTTAAAATCATTTGAGGATAGCCTTGTGAGTGTTACCAAGCAGGGAAACAAGTCTTAAAGGATTTAGATCAGCAATGAATCCAGCAATTGTGTTCTGTTAAGAAGGATTGCGTGATATTTGGAACACAGATACTCGTCGACTTAAAACGGGTTGCTTAGCGATTGTTTGAAGTTGCGATAGAGCTCCCCAGAGACACTTACGACTTGGTTCAAAGTTACAATGGCCACAATCATTCCTCCTTTAATTTTTCCTTCCACCCCCATCCCCCAATCATCTTGGCTAATTTCCTTCTTCCATGTAACTAAATCATAGTTTAAACAAACTGTAAGGGCTCAGCCTAGCTATCATCTCTCCCAATGAAAGTGTCGCTTCCTGGCTACCCCCCCCCCCTTATAAATCAAGTCAATTACCATATTTTTCGGAGTATAAAACGCACCTTTCCCCCCAAAAAAGGGGTGAAAATTTAGGTGCGTCTTATACACCGAATGTAGCCCCACCCACCCACTGGCCCCCACCCTTTGGCCTCTGCCTCCCAGCAGTTACCTCCTTGCAAGCAAACAGCAAGAAAAAACAGCTCCTTTCAGCTTCGGCACAGCCTAATTAGCACAAGTTGAGTAGATCGGCCTTCCGACTCTCATCTGATTTGCTCTCAGCTGTTTTGCCCGGCCTCTGCTGCTTGCTGCAAGGAAGAAAATTGCTGGAGGAGATTTTTTTTCCCCCTTGTGCTAATCAAGCTATGCCGAAAACGAAAATGAAAGTAAAGCAGGCTGTTTGCTGTTTGCTGCAACGAGGCAAAATTGCTCAGAGGCAGAGGCAGATTTCTTTTTCTTCTTTTCCTCACCAAAAAAGGTAGGTGCGTCTTATAGTCCAGTGCGTCTTATACTCTGAAACATACGGTATATCTTGGATCTCTAATGGTAGGAAGTCGTCATCCTGGTTACATTGAAATCTGCTCAAGATTTTGTTTGTTTGCATGTTCTAGAATCCTGCAATGATTGTATCATAAACAGGCCTTTCATGACACACTGTTTCCTAAATATATTTCCCTGCATTGTGTGTGTGTGTGTGTGTGTGTGTGTGTGTGTGTGTGAGAGAGAGAGAGAGAGAGAGAGAGAGATGTTTAGCAGATGTTCGCTATCTTGTACAATGTGGTCTGAGCACACTCTAAAAGCAGAGTGGAAACATATATTAGTATTAATTATTAATGATTAAAATCTCACCCTGGTTATTAGTGGTATTTATTATTTACTTACAGCTGGTCTCCCTTTCCCCCTCTCTCCCTCTCTCTTTCTCTCCCAAGCTCTACTTGGAGCCCTCAGCAGAGTTTATGCCGTTAAAAGTGGAAGGAAGGAAGGAAGGAAGGAAGGAAGGAAGGAAGGAAGGAAGGAAGGAAGGAAGGAAGGAAGGAAGGAGAAAGATGGGAGGAAGGAAGGAAGGAGAAAGATGGGAGGAAGGAAGGAAGGGGAAGGAAGGAAGGAAGGAGAAAGATGGGAGGAAGGAAGGAAGGAAGGAAAAAGATGGGAGGAAGGAAGGGAAGGAAGGAAGGAGAAAGATGGGAGGAAGGAAGGAAGGAAGGACCAGTCTTTTACCTCCAACTTTTAAGTCTTCAGTTTCGTAAAGAAGACCTTGGAAGAAAAGGATATACATCTTCAGAGGTCTGCTTCAATATTAATTTGAGATGTACGAGAAAACCCCTGGTGGTTCATTATCAGGTTAGAGCTCGCAAGAAAGAAACTGGAGCTCATCTCGCTCATCCTAAGCACGGCAGGAAAAAACCTAACGTGTCTATCTTTGGCCTAGACGTGTGGGATATCTGCCTTTATATTTAGCTTTCTCCAAATTTCAGGCGGGTTGGGTTCTATTTTCAGGAGGAAGTGACCACAGCCAAGAAAAGAGAATCCAGCTGATGTCACCTTTTGTCTTCTGTCAGGCTAGCTTTGACTTCCCTGACCCTTGACAAACTGAGTTTAAAAAAAGAATGGAATGGAATGGAGAGGAGAGGAGAGGAGAGGAGGATAGGATAGGATAGGATAGGATAGGATAGGATAGGATAGGATAGAATAGAATAGAATAGAATAGAATAGAATAGAATAGAATAGAATAGAATAGAATAGAATAGAATAGAATAGAATAGAATTCTTTATTTTGCCAAGTGTGATGATCAGACACACAAGGAATTTGTCTTTGGTGCATATGCTTTCAGTGTACATAAGGAGAATAAAATACATTCATCAAGAATCCTTAGTGATAGTCAAGGTTATTAATAAGCTATCAAATCGTACTAGGGAACAAGTAAAAACAATGGCCTCTGTGCTAATTGTGCAGGTATCTGATGTGATTTTGCCTAGCTTCGCCTGCTGCTTCCTGTCTGCTAGGAAGCTTATGATGCATTTACAAGCGTGGTCAGGTATAGCTACCCTGTTTCCCCGAAAATAAGACCCAACCGGAAAATAAACCCTAGCATGATTTTTCAAGATGCTCATAATATAAGCCCTACCCCCAAAATAAGACCCAGTTAAGATCATCAGCCAGATGGATGCAATTAGTACCGTATTTCTTCCCCAAAATAAGACCTAACGAGAAAATAAGCCCTAATGCTATTTTTGGAGCAAAAAAATAATATAAGACCCTGGTCTTATTTTCGGGGAAACATGGTAGCTGATTTAATTTAGTTAGAAGACTATCTGGAACGATGGTATTGAATGCTGAGCTGAAGTCTACAAAGAGCACTCTTGCATGCATATGCATATATATATATATATATATATACTATATATATATAGTAAATTGCAAATAAATACATAATAAAAACTACACACAGTTTTTTTTTCTGGCTCTACTAGGCCCTACCTTGACATAGGATGTTACCTCATTTGCTTTTCCTTCGTTCTTTTAAGCTTTTCCAGAAAACCAGACTCGCATTCAGCAAAAGGACACAGCTCACCTCTTGTTTCCAAACTTTCTCTCCCAACTTGTGATTATACGTAAACACATCCAGGGAAGGAAGAGAAAGAGAAGCCTCATTTTCCCCTTTTTTTGGGGGGGGGAGGCTGTTAATTCTAGACGATCCCCCCTAAAAAAACCTTCATAATTCCAGTTTCTGTCCTCTTCTTTTGTTGGCACCCAGAAACAGTTTCGCTTCTCCCAGCCACGATTTCATCTCCATCTTTGCATCTCACAGGAGCGAAAATTGGCATGTGGTTGTTTGGGTTCTTTTAAAAAGAAGCCTGACCGCTAACCTGTTCAGCCCTGAGCAATGAGGCATAGAAACCCGGCTTGTAAAGTAATGGGTTACAGACCGTGTGGTTTAGTCGTCTGTTTCCTCCCCACCCTTGCTGGTTCCTTCTCAGCCTGCTGTGAAGTCTAGACATCAGAAGTTCAAAGTCTTCCATTTCCCTCCTTTGGAAATACGCTGTTTAACATGTCCCCTGCAGTTTGGCTGGGAGGAAGGGGCGGGGGAAGATAGGTGGGTGGGTGGGAGCAGAGGAGAAAGTTTTCAAGTGTGATTCCCTCCTTTGGGTCTTCTCCTCCTCCTGCTACGGTGAGAAAGAAAGGCTGAGCGCCAAAGAATGGAGGCCTTTGAACTCTGGTGCTGGAGAAGACTCCTGCGAGTCCCTTGGACTGCAAGGCCATCCAACCGGTCAGTCCTAGAGGAGATCAACCCTGACTGCTCTTTAGAAGGCCAGATCCTGAAGAGGAAACTCAAATACTTTGGCCACCTAATGAGAAGGAAGGACTCCCTGGAGAAGAGCCTAATGCTGAGAACGATGGAGGGCAAAAGAAGAAGAAGGGGACGGCAGAGAACGAGGTGGCTGGATGGAGTCACTGAAGCAGTTAGCAGAGCTTCAATGGACTCCAGAGGATGGTAGAGGACAGGAAGGCCTGGAGGAACGTTGTCCATGGGGTCGTGATGGGTCGGACACAACTTTGCAACTAACAACAACAACAACAACAGTGAGAAAGAGAAGTTTCCACCCTCCACTTAAGTCCTCGACTTATGGCTGCAATGGAGCCCCAAAGAAAAGGACCCAGCTCTAACAAATGTTCTGGTTTAATTTGTTTTTTTTTAAAGGAAAGTTTTGTTGATCACCAACATGATGTGAGGTTGAAAGCCAGCCGCTGCACGAATGCGGTTCTTAAAATGTTTGTTGCAAATATATACAATCCCTAATGAAATGCAGATCATTCAACCTCCTCACAGAGAAAACAGAACTCTGTGGAAGCTGTTTGCCCTTAAAACTGACGCAGATCCTTTGAGATTAAATGTTACTCCAGTTTTGTGGAGAATAATAAGTAGACCGAAGATACTCACCGTGATGCTTTCACTTTCTATCCTAAATATCTCTTAAAAGGATGTGTAATCGGTTGTAGAAAACGGTTCCAACATACATCGACTTCAAAATTCTGCGCAATAATCGCTCTTAGCTTTTGTGTATGTGGAATCCAAGCGAAAGTGAAAACGAAAGGAAAGAAAAAGAAAAGAATTTTTTTGTTGAAAATTTGGACAACATTTGTCTCTGTTTTTGTTGTTGTTGTTGTTGCTTGGCCTAGTGGTTAAGGCATCGGGCTAGAAACCAGGAGGCAATGAGTTCCTCGCACTTTAGGCATCAAAGCCAGCTGGGTGACTTTGGGACAAACACCAGGAGACAGTGAGTTCTAGTCCCACCTAAGGCATGAAAGCTGACTGGGTGACTTTGGGCCAATCACCAGGAGACTGTGAGTTCCAGTCCCACCTTAGGCATGAAAGCCAGTTGAGTGACTTTGGGTCAAACACCAGGAGAAAGTGAGTTCTAGTGCTGCCTTAGCCATGAACGCCAACTGAATGACTTTGGGCCAATCACCAGGAGACTGTGAGTTCTAGTCCTACCTTAGCCATGAAAGCCAACTGAATGACTTTGGGCCAATCATCAGGAGACTGTGAGTTCCAGTCCCACCTTAGGCATGAAAGCCAGTTGAGTGACTTTGGGTCAAACACCAGGAGACAGTGAGTTCTAGTCCCACCTAAGGCATGAAAGCTGACTGGGTGACTTTGGGCCAATCACCAGGAGACTGTGAGTTCCAGTCCCACCTTAGGCATGAAAGCCAGTTGAGTGACTTTGGGTCAAACACCAGGAGAAAGTGAGTTCTAGTGCTGCCTTAGCCATGAACGCCAACTGAATGACTTTGGGCCAATCACCAGGAGACTGTGAGTTCTAGTCCTACCTTAGCCATGAAAGCCAACTGAATGACTTTGGGCCAATCATCAGGAAACTGTGAGTTCTAGTCCCACCTTAGCCATGAAAGCCAGCTGAATGACTTTGGGCCAATCACCAGAAGACTAAATTTTAGTCCCACCTTAGGAGGGAAGAGTATTAGGTATGTTCACTGCCTTGAGTTATTTATAGAAATAATAAAGGTAGGAAATAAATAACATTCTTATGAACAAAAATCTTATTATACAACTCATATTTGACCCAAATTCTTTAGAAAGTAGGTGAATGGGAAAGGAGAGAGAACCTGTGCTTCCGTCTTTCAGTCTCTTTTATTCTAGTAGTGATTTAAAGATTATTACGGAAACAAATATTCCCTTTTCAAGCCCTCAAGTGCTTAAGTTTCAACCTTTGAAAGTGGAACACTTTCATCCCTTTGGTCCAGGAGACCAATCAAAATTTTAAGACGGGGAAAGGGGAAGCAAAAAAAAAAAAATGGAGATGAATTAGAGGAAAGAAGATTAATATACCCAGATCTGGATGATGAATAGATCTTCTTTTTTGTAGACTGTTCACTGGAGGCTTCTGTTTCCACTCAGGGTTGATTCTCTCTTCCATCATAATGTCCCTCCTTCATTCACCCGACTCTTTTGTTGGGCTTTAGGGCAACCATCTCCAACCTTTCAACTCTAATCCTTTGGGGAGGGATTAAAATTTGGGCAGCTGGGCTGCTGCGCCTCTTCTTAGCACCCCCCTCCATCCCTGCCCATGAACCTCACATTAATTACTCTCTAGGCCCTGGGCCGCCTCCTCCTCTTCCTCCCTCCTCCTGTCCCTGCTTGTTGAGTGATGTGTTAAGTAAGTGGAACTGATAATGTTCTGTGACAAAGCATCTGTAATAGACTTTCTCTGGTGTGACTGAAGGAGTTTTTAATTAGAAGTGAAGGTCATTCTTGTTGCGGGAGATGGTTCAAAAGCCAGTTCAGTTTGTCTGGAAGCTGTGTGTGTGTGTGTGTGTGTGTGTGTGTGTGTGTGTGTGTGTACGCACAAGCAGTTGGCAAGGACTAATTGCTAATGAAATGTCCGGGGAGGGGAGCTGGGCACATTTCAAGTTAGGTCAATCTTCAAGGAAGACCTTTGCCTAGTGGCGAAGTACCAATAAAAGAGAATATTTGTAGCTCAGGGATGGACTGTAGCAGGGGTGAAATCCAGCAGGTTCTGACAGGTTCTGGAGAACCGGTAGCGGAAATTTTGAGTAGTCCGGAGAACCGGCAAATACCACCTCTGGCTGGGCCCAGAGTGGGATGGGAATGGAGATTTTGCAGTATCCTTCCCCTGCCATGTCCACCAAGCCACACCCACCAAGCCACGCCCACAGAACTGGTAGTTAAAAAAAATGAATTCCACCACTGGACTGTAGCAATAGCATTTAGCACTTAGACTTATATACCGCTTCATAGTGCTTTCCAGCCCTCTCTAAGCGGTTTACAGAGTCAGCCTGTTGCCCCCAACAAATTGGGTCCTCCTTTTACCGACCTCAGAAGGATGGAAAGGCTGAGTCAACCTTGAGCCTGGTGAGATTCGATCTGCTAAACTGCTGGCAGCCGGTGATCAGCCGAAGTAGCCTGCAGTATTGCACTCTAACCACTGCGCCACCGCGGCTCGAGGACTGTAGGGTTCTTGGTGCTCTCTGAGCTTGGTGGTTTTCTTGCAGATGTTTCATGACCCAACTAACTAACCTCATTAACGCTAGAAGGGGTGTGGGGTTTAAGGAGGAGGAAGAGGAGGACTTTGAGGTAGACACACAAGGTATGGGAAGTTGTTGAACATGGCCCTATGGGGAGAGGAGGAGGGGAGGAGGATGTTTGCTTGAGCACTGATGTTAAACCTAGTTTGGGTAATAAAACATCTGCCTAAACAGCAGCCAAGCTTAGAGAGCATCAAGAACCCCTCATAGTGGCGAAGGTTTTGACTCTTGCCTTTAAGAATTGCACTGATTGTTCTCAGGTATCCGTGCTCTCCTGCCCATCTTTAGTAGTGGTGGGGGGCCTGTATTGCCTCAGGAGCGAGGTGTACCTTTGCAATTGATACACATCCCTTTGTATACACGGTTGTGATACACACCCTCCTTTAGGTGCATTCCAGAAATGTGTCTGGGTGTCTGAATAGTGTCTTCTAATAAGGCTCTTGGCAAGCAGACAAAAAATTAATGAAATGATTCATTTCTCCTTTGAGTGATAGAGACAGTTAAGTTGTTTTTTTTTTTTTAAAGTGCCCTTGTTGCTGCATACTTGCTGCATATTTGTTAATTAATGGAGACAAAAAAGATCACGGCATGCTTTTCCAAACATCTGATAGTATTTAAATAGAAGAGAGGCTCCGTTCTGGAATATCCAAAACACAGTTTAATTCATTTGTGGTGTTTATCTTCTGGTTTTTTCAAAAAAAACGGCTTTGTACCACAGCTGACAACAGAAATTAAAAACGGAGGAAATACAACTCATTATTATCATAGACTCCTGGGGTCGGAGGGACCTTGGAGGTCTTCTAGTCCAGCCTCCTTCCTCCAGACCATTGGTGTGTGTGTGGGGGGGTCAACCTTTGCATGAAAGCCCTCAAAGATGGAGCTTCCATGGTCTTTAGAGGCTGGCTGTTCTGCAGATTGATACGTTTCCAGGTCAGGCTGTCCCTCCTCGCTACAAGTTTGAATTTCCTGTGTATTAGACAGAGCCCAATTAAAAGTAAGAAACTGACATTATGCATTATGTTATCCTCTGGTTTCCCTTGGATTTGCCCAGGATAGAAAGAATCAATCTGTCTGTCTGTCTGTCTGTCTAGGATCAATGCTCAGCTGCATGAAGTGGAAGTTATATTTTTAGTGCTACCATTGTAATTTTTTAAAAAAGTAGACAGATTATCTCCACCCATAAAAGGAACAAGTGTGTGTGTTTAAAAAGCTCAGACTATCAACTGTACAAATATATCATGTTTGCTGATATAAAGAGAGTTGTTCAATTATACAGGTTGTTCAATTTGAATGTTTAAGAAAGTTGATGGGAGGGAGGGAGGGAGGAAGGAAGGAAGGGAGAAAAAGAAAGAGAGAAAGAAAGAAGGAGAACAAGAGAGAGACAGAGCTGGAGAGAGAGAGAGAGAGAGAGAGAGAGAGAGGGTAATGAGTGATAGAGAGAAATATATAGAAACAGATGGAGATAGAAAGAAACAGAGATAGAGCTAAGTAGCGAGACAGAAAAAAGAAAAGAAAGAAGGAAGGAAAGAAAGAGAAAGAACGAAAGAAGGAAAGAAAGAAAGAAAAAGAAAGAAGGAAAGAAAGAAAGAGAACAAAAAAGAAGGAAGAAAGGAAGGAAAGAAAGAAAGAAAGAAAGAGAAAGAAGGAAGGAAAGAAAGAAAGAAAGAAAGAGAAAGAAAGAAAAAGAAAGAAAGAAAGATAGGCTGGTATTAGAATGAGTGAATATTAATGAATAGCAGAAGCAGAATTAAACTTTAGCTGAGAAAAAACTGCTTGTTCATTCCTACCAGTTTTATCTCCTCTGTACCCTTGCATGGTAGGCAGCGAGACAACGACCCTCTACCACCCAGTGAGATTTGAGCTGGTTTCGGTGGATGGTTTCCCCATCCCCACTTTCTCCCCTCTTCCCCCCCCAACATCTCTCCACTTCACTTCCTGTCTCTGTGAAAAGGCCTTTTAAAGATCCAGCCGTAATAGCAGCCTGCGACATTCCTGCTGAGTGATTTTTTTCTGAACTGCTGACTTTAAAAAGCGCGTTTTCCATCTCGAAGGAGTCCCATCTGTCAGAAGGAAGAAGGCACCCATACAATCAGATTAACATCAGGTGAAACGGCCTGGTATCCATGCCACCCAAATCCACCATCCACTGATCTTAGCCTTTTTGGAAGCTGGTTTGCATTTGGGGGGGTGGCAGGCGGCACTGCCTAAGCCCAAAGGCTGGCTCTTGCAGCTTTATTTCATATTTATCGCATTTTTTCTTTCTTGAACGGTGGTAGTCCGATGCTCCGTGTCAAATTACCATCCTCGAGCTGATGCGAAGGGCGGGGGGGGGGGGGGGGGGGAGGAAAAAAAATCCCTTCAAATCCGAAAGACTATTATTGTGCCTGACTGTATTTTATCTTTCTCTTCCACTTCAAGCTTTTAAGATGGGCTGTGGGGGGGGGGGAGAGAAAGGAGGAGGAAGCCGTTATGTTAAACATCAGCCTGTGGCAAAGTTGGTTTGTATCCAGCCTCCTTGCGTAATGCAATAAATAAGTTAATAATAGAATAGGAATAGGAGTAGGAATGTAGGGTAGGGTAGAATAGAGTAGAGTAGAGTAGAGTAGAATAGAATAGAATAGAATAGAATAGAATAGAATAGAATAGAATAGAATAGAATAGAATAGAATAGAATAGAATAGAATAGAATAGAATAGAATTTCTCCTTAGTTCTAAGTTGCTTCTCTCCTTGGTTAGTTTCCACCTTCTTGTCCTGCCTTCAGATGCTTTGGAGAATAGCTTGACTCCCTCTTCTTTGGGGCAGCCCCTGAGTTATTGGAGCACTGCTATCCTGTCTCCCCTGGTCCTTCTCTTCACTAGACTAGCCAGGCCCAGTTCCTGCAACCGTTCTTTATATGTTTTGGCCTTCAGCTCCCTAATCATCATGGTTGCTCTTCTCTGCACTCTTTCTAGAGTTCTAGAGTGGTTAGAGTGCAGTACTACAGGCTACTTCTGCTGATCACCGGCTGCCAGCAGTTTGGCAGTTCGAATCTCATGAGGCTCAAGGTTGACTCAGCCTTCCATCCTTCCAAGGTGGGTAAAATGAGGACCCAGATTGTTGGGGGCAAGAGGCTGACTCTGTAAACTGCTTAGAGAGAGCTGTATAGCACTGTGAAGAGGTATATAAGTCTAAGGGCTATTGCTCCACCTCTCCTCTCCTCTCCTCTCCTCTCCTCTCCTCTCCTCTCCTCTCCTCTCCTCTCCTCTCCTCTCCTCCCTTCCTTCCCTCCCTCCCTCCCAGTGGTTAGAATGCAGTATTGCAGACTAACTCTTCCCACTGCCAGCAGTTCGATCCTGACTGGCTCAAGGTTCACTCAGCCTTCCATCCTTCCGAGGTGGGTAAAATGAGGACCCAGATTGTTGGGGGCAAGAGGCTGACTCTGTAAACCACTTAGAGAGGGCTGGAAAGCACTGTAAAGTGATATTATAAGTCTAAGGGCTATTGCTATTGCTAGTCTTTCCTTAAGCATGAAAGCTGGCTGGGTGACTTTGGGCCAATTACTAGGAAACTGTGAGTTCTAGAGAGTTCTGTCTCTAGAAGTCATGAATTCTTCAACACTGTAGGTTTTTAAGAAGAGATTGGACAACCATTTGTCAGAAACGGTGTAGGGTTTCCTGCCTGAATAGGGGATTGGACTAGAAGACCTCCAAGGTCCCTTCCAACTCGTCTAGTCTGAGTCTAGTCTTGCCTTAAGCATGAAAGCTGACTGGGTGACTTTGGACCAGTCTCTCTCCCTCAATTCAACTTGCTTCACAGGGTTGTTGTTGTGGGGAAAATAGGAGGAGGAAAGAATATTAGGCATGTTCCCCCACTTGAGTTCTTTACTAAAGGCGGGAATGAATGAATGAATGAATGAATGAATGAATGAATGAATGAATGAATGAATGAATGAATGAATAGAAATGTGAAAAAGTACTTGGGTATTCTTTCTTTCTGTAACAATCATTCTGGTATGTGAAAATGCAAAAGCAACTTTTAGGGAAAAGGCTGTGAATTCCCGTCACCCGAATTGAAGATACAAGCCATTCTTCTCTTGGACAAAGTCAAGTTGAGGTCCATGACATCTTGTAATATCGTTCTCCTTTTATCCTGGACAACCTTTGGTTGTTTCTTTCTCCATTTCTCTCTCTGCTTTTTCTCCTCCTTGTGTTCTTCGGTTCCAAATTAGCACCGCAATTAAAGCCCCAAAATCCTGCTGGCAACTCAGCAGTAATTACTGTACAATCAAAGGGAGAAACATCTGGCCAAGCTCGGGTGAGATAACAGCTGTAATTGATTGCCACTTCCCAGAGCCTGACCACCAGCAGATGGCCAGGGCTAGTTTTTAATAAGCCAATCTAGCAGAAGTTGGTGATTTTAAGTTGTGTCATCTTGCCTCCTTTGGAGGTGGCCTGTGTGAATTACACCTGCTCCAAAATCGTCGCGTGGGCATATGTGTATGTGCGTCCAGTGCCCTTGTCCCTTTTTCCAAACTGTTGCATAGGGGTAGAATCAAGATCATGTGAAGCATTAGTACCATCTTATAATGCCTTGGTAAGGCCACACTTGGAATACTGCATCCAGTTTTGGTCACCACACTATAAAAAAGATGTTGAGACTCTGGAAAGAGTGCAGAGAAGAGCAACCAGGATGATGAGGGGACTGGAGGCTCAAACGTATGAAGAACAGTTGCTGGAACTGGGTATGTCTAGTTTAATGAAAAGAAGGACTACGGGAGACATGATAGCAGTGTTCCAATATCTCAGGGGCTGCCCCAAAGAAGAAGGAGTGAAGCTCTTCTCCAAAGCACCTGAAGGCAGGACAAGAAGCAATGGATGGAAATTAACCAAGGAGAGAAGCAACCTGGAATTAAGGAGAAACTTCCTAACAGTGAGGACAATTAACCAGTGGAAGGACTTTTCTTCAGAAGTTGTGGGTGCTTCATCACTGGACATTTTTAAGAAGAGATTGAACAACCATCTGTCTGAAATGGTCTAGGGCAGTGATGGCTAACCTTTTTGCCATTGCCTGCCAGGAGTGGGGGGCGGGAGAGGTTCACGCATGTGCATGCCCACACCTATAATTCTATGCGCCCCATCCTGCGCATGCGTGCACAAACCCCCCCCGCTCCTTGATGGCCCGGTAGGCCCGTTTTTCTTTCTCACCTGGCTCCAGATCCTCTCTATGCATCTGGGGAGGGCGAAAACAGCCTTCCCCACCCCCTCGGAGCCTCTCTAGGAGTCTCTGGAGGCTGGGGACAGCAAAAAATGTCCAACCGGGAGTTGGGAAATGGGCCTCCGAGGGGGTGGGTGGGGAAGGCTGTTTTTGCCCTCCCCGGATGCATAAAGAGGATCTGGGGCCAGGTGAGAAAGAAAAATGGGCCTTCTCCACCCCCCCAGGCCCTCCGGAGCAGGAAACAGCCTGTTTCCTTACTTCTGGTTGGCCCAGAAGGCCCGAAAACCAGTTGGCCAGTGCGTGCATGCGTGCCAGAGCTGAGCTGGCATGCCCACCGTCTAGGGTTTCCCGCTTGAGCAGAGGGTTAGACTAGAAGACCTCCAAGGTTCCTTCCAACTATATTATTCTGTGTCAACTCTGTGTATTGTATTTGCATTTACACATGAGGAGGTGAATTTGGAGCGAAGAAGCAGGAATGATGATGGAACCAAAAACACACACATTAAGCCCTGGAAACAGAGAAAGGGTTAGAAATAAGCTGAGTGACTCCATTCAGCGGGGTATGATATAGTTGGTTAGAAAAATGCTCTTTCTGCTTTTTCCCGCAGTGATACCTTAATTCAATGGTGCCTTTGTCCTTATTCTATGGGCAGTTGGCCCTGAAGTTTGGGCAAGATTTGAGGGTCTCTCCAGCCTTGCTAATTAGCCAAAAAAGTCCTATTTTGTTTAGTCTCAGATTCCAGCTTAGCACCTTCAGATATGATGGGAGGACATGCATAGAAATACTACCGATTGTTGAAGACTAAAGATAGGTGACGTATTTATCCTACAGATAACCTCTTTGTCATCCAGTGACAGGGCAGATAAGTACAAGTCTTTGAATTAAATAAATGTGCACTCAGCATGCACAAGGATAACGGATTCGTATTTATGACGCGATCACGCGATCCCCTTTTGCGACCTTCTGATAAGCAATGGGGAAGCCACATAACAACTGTGTGACTTGTTTAACAGCTGCAGGGTTTCGCTTAACAAGAAAGTTGGCAAGAAAGTTGGGGCGAAACTCACTTAAGGGGTGTCTCGCTTAGCAGTGGAAATGTTGGGCTCTGTTGTGGTCATAAGTCGAGGACCACCTGTATTCATGCCAGATTAAATGCAAGACAATAAGACCTGCCTCTGTCAGATTATGAATATTCATGGACTGGAATAGATCAGCCAATGGGGACCGAATGGAGACATGGTAATAGGCTCAGCCAATGAAGGCTGTTTGGAAACTGAAACTTAAGTCTGAAGTCTGGGCGTGACTTAAGCAACTGAGTCTGTGCAGAAGCTTAACTGCCCTGTATAGAGGAGGCTCCCTTTGTATTAAACTCTGTGCTCAGCTCTGAAATGAAACAAGCCTCTGCCTGCTTGTCTGCTCTGCTGAAATGAAACTAACTGTTCTCTCCTGCCTTGTGTTTTGCTTGCAACTGCTACATCGGAAGAACCTTCTATATTGGTATTGTAAAATCTACTTCATCCGTTATTATGTATATAAAGAGAAGTTAATGAATCCTGCTTAGTTAGGTATCTGTGTGTGCTTCTGGATTTGTTTTTTTGCAACAAACTCCGACAGCCGCTGTATGCAACCATCTTGAGCTCTTCCGCAATAGCCACGTTTCCAAAATCTTCCGGCATTTTTCTTCATTTCTGCGGGTCAGGGATTCTCTCGAAAGGTCCCTGACCTACGTCGGGTGTTCCTGGAGTTCTCATGTAAAGCAGGCCTTCCCCCCCCCTTCACGCACAACCATTCGTCATTAATTTGGCTAATAAATCGTGGCATGAGAACAAGAGTCTTTGCAAGATTAACATCTACAATCAATTGGGAATTACAGTGTTGGCTCTCGCCAGCAAGCCGATCGTTAAAGCCTTAGAAATTTATTGCCTCGCAGAGCTGCGTGCAGAAAGGGGAGAGAGAGAGAGAGAGAGAAAGAAAGAAAGAGAAAGAAAGAAAGAAAGAAGAATGTCGACATATGAAACTTTCATAGATTGCATTCTTGTCATTATCACTGTCAGGATGAGAGGGTAGAAATTCATAGAGAGTCTTGGCAAAAGCTTTAGAAAACAGCTATTGCCCTTCCTGGAAATCCGCTTTTTTTTTGACAAGGCATAATGGATATTTTAATATCGCAGGTAGTTCTCGACTTGCAACCATTCGTTTAGAGACCGCCGGAAGTGACAACGGCACTGAAAAAAAGTTACTTACGACTGTTTTTCGCCTTTGCAACTGCTGCAGCATCCCCATAGTCATGTGATCAAAATTTAGGCCCGTCTATTTGATGGTTGCCATGTCCGTCGCTCATGTGATCACCTCATCACAAATGGGAAACCGCTTGTATATAAACAGGGAGCAAACCCCACACCCTTCTAAGCATTGATGATGTTACCTAGTTGGGTCATGGAACGTCTGCAAGAACATAACCAAACTCAGAGAGCACCAAGGACCCCACAATCCTCCTCTTCCTCTTCCTTAAACCCCACACCCTTCTAAGCATTGATGATGTTACTTAGTTGGGTCATGAAACGTCTGCAAGAAAACAACCAAGCTCAGAGAGCACCAAGGACCCCACAATTCTCCTCTTCCTCCTTCTCTTCTCCTCTCCTCCACTCAACGCATACCACTCCCTTCTAGCACTGATGGTGTTCCCTAGTTGGGTAATGAAACCACCAAGCTCAGAGATCACCAGGGACTCTTCATTTTTTCCATTTCTCCCCCTTTCCCCCACCAAAATAGTGATATATCCGATTAGCCCTTTTACTCCTGAAGTAATTTCGGTGGACTCCCACAAATGAGATTTGAGGATGTTTTATAAACGTGTCACGTTCTTCATCTAGGCGTTTTACTGCGGAGCAATAATTTGGTCCGAAAAGGGAAAAAAAAAAAGAAATTACAGAAAAGGGGGGGGGGTCTTGACCCCTCAATAAAGCATTAGCAAAATCCAAATAACAGCTGATACTGACCTTCCAAGCCAAAGTCGGACCTTCTCAACCTCCCTGTCCCTCAGAATCAACTTGGACACAGACCGAAACCTTCTAACCATCTAACCTTGATGCTTATGTTCACATAAAGAATTTAAAAATTTCCCCACGTTTTCCAGTGGAAGAGCCTTCCATTAGCCGGCGCGTGTTCGCTCTTTCATCTCTAGCCTAATTTAATCTCCTTGACTGGTATCTCAGAAACAGATTCCACTGTCATACGGTGCTTTAATACCCTTGTATTAAATCCCCCCAAAAGAAACACTTACATTCTTGTCTCACCGCGTTCAATTACCTTTCATCCAGCGCATTTTCTGTGCACCACCTTTACTCTCCAGCTTGTCAAGCCTTGCAGTTTTTAAATCATATTTTTATGACCCATACGCTATTTCACATAAAATCTATTGCCTTAACTCAGTGCCTTGGTTTTTATTGGAGCCCTCCTCCTCCTCCTCTTCCTCCTGCTGCCTTGAAACACTGGAGCTTTCCTATATCAGAACAGCTGTCCTTCTTGAGGCTGTTATGTAATTATGTAGAGTGGATCTAAGCAAATCTACTCAGGATCTTCTCATTCTCATAGTGTGGCCCAAAGGACAGGCCAGCTCCTCTATTTCTGCATTCTACAATAAGTAGGCTTTCCTTTCAAAGTTGGAGTATCTGTGATCATTAATAGTAGTAACCGTGAGAAGGATCTTGGAGTCTTAGTGGACAACCAATTAAATATGAGCCAACAGTGTGCGGTGGCAGCCAAAAAAGCCAATGCAATCCTAAATTGCATTAACAGAGGGATTCAATCTAGATCAAGGGAGGTACTAATACCACTCTATAAAGCCTTAGTAAGGCCACACCTAGAACACTGCATCCAGTTTTGGTCACCACACTATAAAAAAGATATCGAGACTCTAGAAAGAGTGCAGAGAAGAGCAACCAGGATGATGAGGTTTTAACTAGGAAGTAACCTGAAAGCACATGACATGGGCAGCGCGTGCACTTCCAAACCGGTAGGGAAAGTAAGTAGATTTCACCCCTGGTGTAGGGTCTCCTGCTTGGGGGTTGGACTAGATGACCTACGAGGTCCCTTCCAACTCTGTTATACCAGCAGAAGGAAGCAAGATGAAGCAACATATAAATAACTTGCTTGCTCTTGGTACATAAGTGCTTGAGTGGTTTAACCCTGCCTTTCTTTCAGGTTGCCTCAAGTGCCCGGTTAGTAGATCTTTCTCCATAAATGCTTAAACCATCATTTGGTCAGTTTGCCTTTAAGGCCACCACATTGGACTCGGCTGCACCGGACATTTGGAAGTGGTTGCTTAGGGTGAACGAACGGAGTATAAATAGCAGATGTGAATTGGTGGGATTATATATGGAATTTTGGTTTACTGGCTGATGGTTATAGGTGCTGATTCCCTTGAAAGGTGCTAGAGGCCAGGAGTAGCTACAACTACCAGGAACTGGTGAGCAGGGGAGAAGTTTGAGCTCCTTGATCCAGATAAAAAAGGTAACTAGTGCATTTAGCAGGACGCTGGGGGAGGAAGGGGCTGGCTGCCACAGACCCCTAGAGTCTTTTACCAATATTGTGGGAGGAGGGATATCTGTGGTGTTCACTCCCAGAGTGGCTTCTAAATTGCACCTTACTGAGAATGAAATCCCCAAGGTAAAGTGTGAATGGCCACAGCCTCCTCTCCTCTCCCTCTCCCCCTCCTCCTCTCTCCCCTCCCCTCCCTCCTCTCCTCTTCCCCCTTCCTTCTCTCCTCTCCTCTACCCTCTTCCCCCTCCCTCCCCTCTCACCCTCTCCCCTCCCCTCTTCTCTTCTCTTCCCCTCCCCTCTTCTCCTCTACCCTCTTCCCCTCTCTCCTCTCCTCTACCCTCTGCCCCCTCCCCTCTCCTCTTACCCTCTCCTCTCCTCTCCCCTCTCTTCTTCTCTTCCCCCTCCCCTCTCCACTCCTCTCCTGTTTTTCTCCTGTTTCTTTTCTCTGTTCTTCTGTTTTTCCATTTGCCTTTGCCCTCCTCCTCCCTCCCTCCCTTCCTCATCTTTAATTTGCTTAAATTAGTTTGTGTGTGTGTGAGAGAGAGAGAGGGAGAGAGGGGGGGGGCATACTTATGTCTGATTGGAAATCAATCTGTTTTGTTTAGTGAAGCGCTGGGTATCTCTGAAGCAAAATGGGCCTCTCTGGAGTAAAAAGCCACAATCTCTAGGGTCTTCAATGAATAGGGGGAGACCCCTACACTTATTCTCCTCCTTTCTCCTCACCCCGCCCTGATTTAAGGCTTGGCTTGCCACCTGGGTGTTCCTGCCACAGAAACCGGCAAGTGTGAAAGTGGCAGGCCCTTCCTGAAACGGCCTCATTACTCATTCATTGCCTGTTGGAAGAGGGGAAATCAATTAAAGGAACCAGGCAAGAGCCATATAAAGAAGGTGAAGTGGTAATAAATAAATAAAAAAGGCTTTCCCCCCCCACATCTTAATTGGTAATAATTAGGTTTTTGTTCACAAGTAAGTAATGTGTGAGAAATACGATCATCATTCTTGGCTGCGTAAGGTTGATGCTTTTTTCTCTTCTCTTTGTAAAAAAAAAAGAATAAATGCAGAAGATTCTGGTTGAGCTCAGAAGGATAATTATGAGATATTTCTGCATCCCCGTTACCATTTTTATTAGGTCTTTAAAGGGCCGCTCAGTGATATACATTAATCAAGGTAGACACGGCCGGGGAATCTCGTAAATTCGGTTCACCGTCTCTGCTCTTACCTTGAGTGCCAGTTGGTCGTTCTTCAGAATAACACAGGTAGTTCGTAACCTTCCCCTGCCGGCTTCCAACCAGCAGAGTCAATGGGGGAGGCCCGATTTGCTTAACGACCACAGGATTCACTTAACAACTGCAGCGGTTCACTTGACAACTTGTGGGAGGAAAAGATGGCAAAATGACCTTTTGTAAAAAACTCACTGAACTGAACGGAAACATTGGGGGCTCAGTCGTAGTCGTAATTCAAGGACTAGCTTTCGTTTCTGGTCTGAAGCTGAGGAACAAGCAAGGAATCTTCTCAGAAGAACCTCAATTGGCTTGATCATTGCCTTGTTTTTTCCGGAACCTGAATGACCCTTCAAAAATGAACCCAGAATACCTTATATCGCCCTTCTGGGATTCCAGGACCTAACAAGCAAATACCGTCTTTTTCGGACTATAAGATGCACTTTTTTTCCTCTCCCAAAAGGGGGCAAAAATGTCTGTGCGTCTTATAGACCAAATATTGTCAAAGCCCCGCCCACCCGCCAGCTGATTTTTGGCCTCTGCATGCCCGTTTTTGGGCCTTTTTTTGGCCTGTTTTTGAGGCTTCTTTTGGCCCATTTTCAGGGCTTCTTTCGGCCCGTTTTTGAGACTTTTTTGGCCCATTTTGGGGGCTTTTTTCAATCCATTTTTTTCTGAAAAAACAGGCTGAAAAAAGCCTCGAAAATGGGCTGAAAAAAGCCTCAAAAACGGGCCCCCAAAGCCTTGAAAACAGGCTAAAAAAGCCCCCAAAATGGGCCAAAAAAAGACTCAAAAATGGGCCAAACAAGCCTCCAAAACGGGCCGAAAAAGCCCCCAAAATGGGCTAAAAAAGCCTTGAAAATGGATTGAAAAATGCCCCGGAAACAGGCCAAAAAAAAAAAAAAAGACTGGAAAAGGGCCAAAAAAAGGCCCCAAAAGGGGGACACCAAAAAGCTTTTTTTTGTTTTTTTTTTGTTTTTCCTCTTCTAAATTTAGGTGCGTCTTATAGTCCGAAAAATACGGTAGCTTGCCTTGCTTTTATTCTCCTTTCCCTCTTTGTCTCTCGATTAGAAAGAATATCATGCGCTAGGAATCCTGTTCCTGACATTCCTGCCCCTCTTCAGTGTGAGGTTCATTTTGGCCGCAAAATAAAACACCTGTTAGGACCAGCATTAGAAAGGATCACGTGGACATCTTCCAAACTAGTACTGGGTGTGACAAAGGTTGCTTTTCTCTCGTGGCCTCAACTTTCCGGGATCCTGTACAAACTCCTCCTCCTCCTCCTCCTTTTTAGATCAGGGGACAAATATTTCTTTCTTTTTCAGCAACATGTACCAGTGCTTATTTTTCCTGCCTTCTTTGGTCCTCCTATCAGAAAAACAAAACAAAACATGGGCATCAGGACAGAAGGATATGAGTTTTGCATCAAGACATCCCTGCGTGGAACCCTCATTTTAGGCAGGAAAACCCCCCAAAACAGAAATGACACTTAAGTTTATAGCGAGTTAGTTTTTCTTCCTGGAATGCACCGTGTGGCTCAGTTGGGCTGTTTTAAAGAGTGCAGCTATGCTTCAGATGGGGCCCCTTGCAATTAGATAGGGTTGGCATTTAATTGCCCCAGAAAGTAAAGGAAAGCAGAGGAAGGGAAGGGGGGAAGGGAAGGGAAGGGAAGGGAGGGGAGGGGAAGGAAAGAAAAGGAAAGGAAAGGAGAAAAGGGAAGGGAAGGGAAGGAAAGGAGAAAAGGGAAGGGAAGGAAAGGAAAGGAGAAAAGGGAAGGGAGGGAAGGAAAGGAAAGGAGGGAAGGGAGGGAAGGGAAGGGAAGGGAAGGGAAGGGAAGGGAAGGAAGCCGGGCTGGCACAGTGGTTAGGGTGCAGTACTGCAGCTACTTCAGCTGACTGCTAGTTCAGCAGATCAGCGGATCAAATCTCACCGGCTCAAGGTTGACTCAGCCTTCCGTCCTTCCGAGGTGGGTAAAATGAGGACCCAGATTGTTGGGGGGCAATATGCTATTTAGTATACTGTCTTTGGTGTAAGCCGCCCAGAGTCCTTGGAGAGTGGGCGGCATAGAAATATGAATAATAAAATAAATAAAAATAATAAAATAAATAAGGGAAGGGAAGGAAAGGAAGGAAGGGAGGAAGGGAAAAGAAAGGAAAGGAAAGGAGGAAGGGAAAGGAAAGGAAAGGAAGGGAAGAAAAAAATGAAAGAGGGAGGAAAGGGAAGGAGGGAAGGAAAGGAAAGGGAAGAAAAGGAAAGGAGGGAAGGGATGGGAAGGAAAGGAAGGGAAATGAAATGAAAGGAAGGGAGGGAGGGAGGAAGGAAGGGAAAAGAAAGGAAGGGAAGAAAAAAATGAAAGAGGGAGGAAAAGAAAGGAAAGTTCTACTTGTTCAGAACAGTGGTTTTATTATTCTTGACAGCTTCCTGATCTGGATTTGAAAGGGGGGGGGGAAGCTCTTTATACCTAAGACCTATTTAATTGCACTTTGGCAGTTGATGTGTTCTTTCGAAGGGAGTCTCTGCATAGCAGCTCCTGTGAAACTCCCGCCGAGGTTTTTCCTTTGTTTAGAAACGGAGGGCAGCGAAGGAGTTAAAAAAACCCAACGCCAGAGATCCAGAATGACTCGGGAGTCCTTTCGATTTTGTAACATTGCCCTGATGGGCCTTTCAGGTTGGCTGTCTGCCTGCAGTGCGGGTTTTATTTATTTGCACTGCATAATGAAATTGCAAGTTAGCAGTATCCCAGAAATACCTTTCTGGTTAGCTACAGAGCAGAGCAGACACCTTCATTTCGGCAACCATCGGGAGGAGGGGCGCAAAGCCAGATGCAATGTTTATTTTGCTTCTCGTGGGGCTTGAATTGCAATTAGCACGCAACCCTCTTTCACCTGAAATGGGGTGTCAGCTTCCCCAAACTCCCAAGTTTAGACATTTGTTCTGACCTAGGCTTCCTTAGAAATTAAACAGCACAATCTTAGTCCCTCAAAATCTCTTTAATTCATACGGCTGTAAATTACTTTCATTTACAGTCCGCAAGGCTTGATAAACAGTCTTTCAGAGGAAGGTTATCAACACCCACCTATCTCACGTGGAACGCTGCCAGAGAACTAATTTCCAGGCGCAGGGCAAGGCCAAACTTGGCACAGAGTCACAAACAGAAGTTTCAAATCTTGAATTGGCCAGATGAACTAATTGCTTCCTGCAAAAGCTCATGTCCTGTTTGCTCTCCTTTTATGTCTTATGGGAGGGGCCAATCATCTCCAAGTCTTACTCCCAAGTTGACCCTGTTTTCTTAATTGTTCTTGTCGTCTGCCAGCTCTGCGCATGCGCACACTGGGAACAGGCTCCTGCTGTTCTGCCTCGCTGCTGTCAAACTCAGGAGGCTGCACATAAGTATCAGATGGCCTTGGCCCTCTCTCTGCCTCCGACGCAGAGCCCTCGTCCAAGCTTTCCCCAGCCCCCAGGACTGGCCCAAGTTCCTCTCCAACCTTCTCACTGTCCGACTCTGCTGCCAGCTCCGCTCCTAAAGCACCTCAAAAGCAGCCATCATTTTTCTGCTAGAAGCCACTGAATCCAACCCAGGGGTGGCTTAAAATCTCAGAAGTGTATATGGGTTAAACCTACTCTACAATTTTGGTGTCCAAAGGAATGGTTTTTTTTTTTTTAATTTGATTTATATGCCGCCCTTCTCCGGAGACTCAGGGCGGCTTACAATGCGTTAAGCAATAGCCTTCATTCTTTTGTATATTTATACAAAGTCAGCTTATTGCCCCCACAATCTGGGTCCTCATTTCACCTACCTTAGAAAGGATGGAAGGCTGAGTCAACCTTGAGCCTTGGAGAGATTCGAACCAGCAGTAATTGCAGGCAGCTGTGTTAATAACAGGGTGCTTAGACCACTGTACTATCAAGGCTCTGTACTATCAAGGTTTCTGGATGTGAGGGTGATTTGGCTGCGACATCTGTCACCCCATTGATCACCAGGGTTGATTCAGCTGATCTGGCTGGCTAGGCGGGTGTCCCCTTGCTCCCTCACCACTCCATGTGCGTCCCTCCCGAAGCTACACGCTCGGTGGAAGAGGACGACCATCCCAGATAGAAGGAGTGTACCGATCTTCGGTCAAGGGTTTCTGTCTTTGAAAATCCCATATACACATATACAGCTAGTCCTTGAGTTACAACCATTTGTTTAGTGACCGTTCGAAGGGACAATGGCACTTAAAAAAAAGGGGACTTACAGCCGTTTTTTCACACTTGCGAGTGCTGCAGCACACACACACACACACACACACACACACACACACCGTGCTCACGTGATCAAAAAAGTCAAGGACTTGGCAACTGACTCACATTATGACAGTGGCAGTGTCCCGAGGTCACGTGGAGGTCGGCGACCTTACGACAAGCAAAGTCAATGGGGCAGCCAGATTCACGTAACAGCCCTGTTACTAGTTTTACAACTGCAGTGATTCACTTAACAACGGTGTCAAGAAAGGTGGTAAAATGGGGGCAAAACTCACTTAACAACTGTCTCGCTTAGGAACAGAAATTTTGGGCTCAATTGTGGTCAGGAGCCAAGGACTACCTGTACGTACGTACCAGTGGTGGGTTGCCCCCGGTTCGGACCACTTCGCAAGAACTGGTAGTAAAACTGTCGGGAGGCTCCGCCCACCACACCGGATGTTGTCATAGGCGATCTGCGCATACGATCCCATTGCAAACCGGTAGTAAAGTGGAACCCACCACTGGTACGTACCCACACACATACACACGCCCAGGACCAGAGGTGGGTTTGACATAATTTTACCACCGGTTCACCATGCACCGAAAATGTGAGTGCGTGTGCTTTTCGCGGCTATGGCTATATATATATTAATGCTAGCTTTGAACCAGAGGGGGTTGCAAGTTGAGTTTTCCAGAAGGTAGCTTGGCTTAAGCAGACTGTGGAAACGGCTGAGAAACGGCCACATAAATCTCTGGTAGCTGAGCTAATATAAGACGAAGTTCTCCCTTGGTTTCCTGTCTCTCTTGGTTTCAGGCGAAGTCTCCTTCAATTCCAGCCGGAGTGCCGGTGATTGCCCAGACATGCCTGCACAGTTTTCCTGGCAGCGCTACAGAAGGAGTTTGTAGGCGCCTCCTTCTAGGGAATTGCCTTCCCTTGTGACTCTTGCTTCGAGCGCCGGTGTTCCCTGGGGTCCTTCTTGCCAAATCCTAACCAGGACTGATCTGGTTTAGCTTCTCCATCCAAACTGGCACTGCCAGGCATTGCTACCTGCAGAGAAAATTGCATGGCGAAAGTGATCTTCTAATATGTGTGTATGTGTGTGTGTGCTCTTCACAGCCTTGGCCATTTCTGATACATGGACTTCAACTCCCACAAGTTCAGATGCTGGCCGAGAAATTCTGGGGAGTTGAAGTCCACACATCGTAAAGTGGCCAAGGTTGGAGACCCATGGCTGGCTGAGGAATTCTGGGGAGTTGAAGTCCACGCGTCGTACAGTAGCCAAATTTGGAGAGTCCTGGTCTAATGGACGTTGGAGAATATGATCAGGAAGATCCTTCGGGGGTTTCTCTGGAGGCATCTGATTGGACACAGAAAGCAGAATGGGAGCGTTAGACAGGCCTTAATTTTATCCAAAAGGGTCAAGAAGCAACTTATGTAGGACTTCATACTATCAGAATTGTTCTTAGCTTCTATCTACAGAACACGTCACCTTTCTAGGACCTGAATGCAGCAACATCCTGCCTAGATTCAAAGTACAGTGAAGCTCAGACTACCTAATTGAGGTCAAGTCTTTGACAATCCCTTTTTGTGACTTCTTCAGTCTGTAGCCCTCTTATTATTTTGAGAGCCGCGACCTTCAACTGAATTTCCCAGCCATTTAAGAATTTCAGACAGACATGATCAAGGGCTTTTTTAAAATATCTTAAAAAGGAACAAGTAGAATTGGAGGCGTGAAGTCTCCCTTTTAAAAGCTTTTAAAGGTGAACTGGAACAACAATGTTCCTTCTGAAACTCAACCCAGCCTATAAATCTTCTGGGTTGAACTCTCCAAGGTCCTGATATTGTTAAAGTCCAGGTCTCTTTGGGCCTTTCATTGTTAATGATTCAAGCAGAATAGAGTTGGAAGGGACCTTGGAGGTCTACTAGTCCAACCCCCTGCTCAAGCAGGAGACTCTAGTCCTGTGATGACGAACCTATGGCATGCGTGCCAGAGGTGGCATGCAGAGCCCTCTCTGTAGGCACGCGCACTGTCCCCAGCTGCTCTTCTGGTTTCCGGCCAGCTGGTCTTCGCGGGCACTGGAGCACCAGAAAATGGCCTGAAAACAGCCAAAAAACGGGCCATTTTCCAGGCTGTTTTTGGACCATTTTCAGAGCCATTTCAGGCTGTATTTTGGGCAGTTTTCGGGACATTTTCATGACATTTTCAGGGCCGTTTCAGGCTTGAAAACGGACCCCCCAAAAAACCCGGCAGGAAAACAGCCAAAAAACAGGCCTGCGCATGTCAGCCAGCTGGTCTTTGGGTTCCCGGTGATCCGGCATGTGCATGCGCACACATTCATGCGCATGCACGCACATTCCAGTTTTGGCACTTGATGCCAAAAAGGTTCGCCATCACTGCTCTAGTCTATACCATTTCAGATAGATGCCTGTCCAGTCTTTTCTTAAAAAACCTCCAGTGACGAAGCACCTACACCTTCAAAGGCAAGCTGTTCCACTGGTTAATTGTCCTTTCTTGGTCAAGATAAAGTAAAGTATTTTGAAGCCCCTGGACTGCAGAGAAGATGTCTTTTCATAGATACCTTGGTGGAGGCAGAGGGATTTTTCCCTGAATACCTCTGGGACAGTGGTGAAATCCTCCGCAGTTTGCCACCAGTTCGCTGCCCGTGCATGCATGGTGCACGCCAAATGCACGCTGCGTGCGTGCATGCACAATGCGTACCAAACACACACTGTGTGCAGAAAAAGGAGGGTTAAGAAGGTAAGAAGGACAGCGGGGGGGGGGGAACAGCTGTGCCGCGCAATTTAGATTTGCTAGAAAGCAGGATTTCCTTTTATAAATCACGCGGCACAGCTGATCATCGGAAATACCAGTTCAGACAAACCGGTAGCTTTTTTTAACTACAGGTTTGCCCTAAGCAGTAGCTTTTTTTTTTTTATACTACTGGTTCATCTGAACCGGTGCGAACTGGTAGCATTTCACCCCTGCTCTGGGAATGATACCTCTGTGAACTCCTACCAAATTTAACCTTCAAATTCTCCCACCAAGAAGTGATTGCAAGTCAATTTCCACTGCCATCTATTGTAAAGAAGAATCTGTATGTCTTTTGATCAGCTGAATGCATCCATATGTCTTCAGGGCTTTCTATGAGCTGAACTCCATTTGCTTGAAGTTGGGAGAAGGTTATGCTGGTAAATGGTGCCTGTTAACCAGCATCATGATACACTGACATTTAGCCAAGGTCTTCTACAAACTTCTACAAAGTTTCACAATCCTTAGTTGGACAATTATTTGGTAGAGTGTCTGCTGCTTGAGTAGGGGGTTGGACCAGAAGACCTCCAAGGTCCCTTCCAACTCTCTTATTATTTCCTCCCCTGTCCCCATGTAGAACGTCAGCTGAAAGCAGGGTGGATTTGATTTAAATCAAGTCGATTTAAACCACGATTTAAATCATGATTTAAATCACTAGTAAAAAGGCTTGATTTAAAGCAACTCGATTTAAATCGTAATTTTTAAAGAGCAACTGTCAGCTCTGTCCTGCAGCGGTTCCTCCTCCGACCCACTGTTGACTCACCGACAGTCCTAATATTGCAGAATATACAGCCTCCTCATGCTACATAACTAAGCTCCATGTCATGCTGAATAAACTAAATCATTAATATCTTAAATAGAAAACTATCTTTAGATAGATTTTTTACTCCAAAAACATTTTATTAAAATAAATTTGATAAAAAAAATTTTAAAAATTTGATTTAAATCAAAAAATCGATTTAAATTTTTTTTGAAAATCTGTTTTTTTTTAAAAAAAAGATCATAGATTTTTATCCACCCTGCCTGAAAGTCTTTCGGGCTTTTGAACTACTGAGAGATAAGTACCGGTAAATGCAAGCTAAATTGATAAAGCATCCAGAAATGCAGTGCTGGATTATGGCAACATAAATTGGGTACCATACAGTGGTGGCATTCAGCCGGTTCTATCCGGTTCGTGCGAACCGGTAGCGGCGGCTGCAGGAGACTCTGCCCACCCACCCAGACATCATCACGCCCTGTTTTTGACGCTCCGCGCATTCACTGCGTATGCGTGGAGGTGGCACATGCTCACTTTTGCGAACCAGTAACGAAGGTAAGTAATAACCACACCTGGTGCCATATGAGTACTAGCGCATAGTCTCATAATATTATTTACTCAGCTAGGTGACACCAGTCTTGGTGGTGTTTGGTGAAAACCAAAGTTTCAGCAGTTTCTGTTCTCACCGAAGAGATAAGATTTCTCCCGTTTCCCGGTGGCTCAGCCTTCTCAGAAGAGAATCCTGTCATTTGTTTACCATTTCTGGACGCGTCTGAATTCTGAGATACGACGCCGTATGTTTCCCGCTTTTCATCTCGCAAAGAAAAAAGTACGCACTTGATGAAAGGGAAACAATCATGATTCATATAAGTAGTTCTCTTGGCTTGAGAGGATTTCCCTGATGCCGGCAATTTACAACAGGAAATCATAACAGCCCCTGTCATATACCTCACGAAGGGCCGGCTTGATTTGTGTCGTTAGCTTCGCATCACTCTGTGTGCGCGTGTGTGTGTGTGGTTGTGGTGGTGGTGGGCCTTGGCCGACAATATTTACCTTCAGAGTTACGAAGTTTGGAGTTCAGAAGTTGCCTTCACAAGGAAGGCCCCTTTTCCGTTTCTCTTGAGAGATGGAGCCATATCCCTTACTTCCCATCTAGTTGGGAGACGCTCTGCCCGGTTTCCTTGTTTGTGAAGAGAGGAAGGGAGGTGGGATTTTTAAGTTTGCAACTAGAGGGCAAGAAGGAAAGTTTGGGTGAGGAGGGCAGAGGTCTGAACGCGGATTTCTTTCTTTGCATCGCTAGGAAGCTGTCTGGCAGAACTTGCCTGGCTCCAAAAGATTCTCTTTGCTATTGAGCTATTGGCCCTCTGCCCGTCTGCCTGTTTATCAGTCGGTCCATTTGTCTGTCTGTATCTGTCTCTAATCTATCTCTATTTCCATCCATCAATCTGTATTGTCTGTCTGTCTGTCTGTCTGTCTGTCTGTCTGTCTGTCTATCTATCTATCTATCTATCTATCTATCTATCTATCTATCTATCTATCATCTCTCATACCTACCTACCTACCTTTATCTATCTTATCTATCTACCTACCTACCTACCTACCTTGCCTGCCTGCCTGCCTGCCTGCCTGCCTGCCTGCCTATCTATCTATCTATCTATCTATCTATCTATCTATCTATCTATCTATCTATCTATCTATCTATCTATCTATACCTACCTACCTACCTACCTACCTACCTACCCTGTCTGTCTGCCTGTCTGCCTGTCTACCTACTTTATCTATCTATCTATCCATTCATCCATCTCTCTCTCTCTCTTCTGTATCTATTTTCTCTGTCTGTCTCTGTCCCTCTATTTTATTGAATTCTCCCTTTCTAATTTTCTCTCTCCCTCCCTCCCTCTCTTTCGCCCTCCCTCCCTCTCTCCTCTCTCTCTCACTAATTCTCTCTCTTCCTCCCTCCCTCCCTCCCCCCACTCTTCATCTCCTCTCCCCCCCTCTCCCTCTCTCCCTCCCTCCACCCCACTCTTCCTCTCTCTCTCTCTCCCTCTCTCTCCAGCAATTGTTAATTTTTCTCTCTACCATCTGGAAAACGACATACCCTTGGAAAAAAAATCTGCAGGAGGAGTTTGCCCTGCTTGCATTTAAGCTAGAGAAGCAGGAAAGCAGAAATGTGTATGTAAGGAAGAAAGGTGGGGGGGGGGCTGCTTTGAGAGGAGAGAGAGAGAAAAAAAATACAGTGGGGCTTGGATAGCTTTCCAAATTCAGGACTAGCAGGAGGCTAAGAAAACAGTCTGCCAGAACATTGCCTGAAAGGGGATCTCACTCTCTCTGCAGCAGCTCTAGGCTACTCTTCTCTTGAAATGTTGATTGGCTTTAGCCTTCCTGATTAGTCGGCTTTGAAGTTTTCGGAGTCTGCTTCTCCTCCCCCCCACCCCTTAATTGCAACCCTCAAAATATGCGTTGCAGAAGACTTCGGCCAAGGAGAGGCAAGTCAACTGGGTTTGGGTCAAGTTTGGTCTGCCTTGACAGCTGAATTTCCCCAAGTCTCTGCTTTCGGGAGATATCTCTTGTCCCCTTGTCTCCTGCCAAGAATTTCTTGGAGAACAAATGAAGTTAAGTAGGGCCTCCCAGCCAGGAACAGTGTGAGTCTTTTCAACAAGTGTGTGCTTGCGTCGCTGACAACAAGAGGGGGAGCCACAGAGTGGGCTTGGAATGAAGCTGTATGCTAATGCATTCTCAAGGCGAAGGAGGGGCGAGGGCAGTAAATGAAATTACATATCCCACTGCTGGAATGTTTTTGGTTAGGGAAACAAAGACGGCTTCGCTTCCCTCCTACCTCTGAATAAAGCATGAGGTTTCACAGAATAACAGAAGAGTTGGAAAAGAGACCTTGGAGGTCTTCTAGCCCAACCCCCCTGCTTAAGCAGGAGACCCTCTACCACTTCAGACAAACGCTTGTCCAATGGGGGCGCAGCAGACTAAAGTGCTGTTAAAGTAACACCAGCTGCCTGCAATTACTGCAAGTTCGAATCTCACCAGGCTCAAGGTTGACTCAGCCTTCCATCCTTTCGAGGTAGGTAAAATGAGGACCCAGTTTGTGGGGGCAATAAGCTGACTTTGTATAAAAAAGAACACCGCTTGGGGGGCCCGAAAGCCCTACTAAGCAGGTATATACAAAAGTATGAAGGCTATTGCTTAACGCATTGTAAGCCGCCCTGAGTCTCCGGAGAAGGGCGGCATATAA